>NC_048235.1:477289-521227 GCF_002007445.2 Ailuropoda melanoleuca
GCCTGTGTCCCTGGGCCCTTCCTCAGAGGCCACCTCCACTCCCTTATCTGAACCCCACCTCTCCTCCACTGCACCTGCTCGGCTTTGTGTTCTCATCCCCTAGACCTTCCGACAGTTCATCAGCGTGTGCTCGTTTTTCCTCCATCTGACTTCATGTTCCACGAGCAAACACCATGTCTGTCATCCACGCTTTTATCTCCGGGGTCTGGAAACACGTCTGACATGCTGCATGTACCCAGTACATTCTGTTGAATGACAGAATGAATGAAAACTTTCCCAAGGAAGTGGAAAATGTACCACTGGCTCCAGTAGAAAGGACTTCCCTTGAATGAACTTTTGTCTGAAAGAATATGGATGCAGCTTCCAGCTTCCCAAGGAAAACACAAGCTAATGATGGAGTTTGGCGCAAGCCTGGTGCATTTTCAGATTAATCGTCTGCTCCGGCTCGTGAGTGCAGAGGTTCATTGGCTTTCTGAACTCTGTCACTTACGAGCACTGGGGGTACAGCAAGAATCCCATCAGTGACATGTAGCACAGCCTCACGGCGACCTGCCCCCTCTCTGCCACTCCAGGCTCTCTCGCCCTGAGCAGCACCGGCTTTGCACACTCCCTGAAGATGGAGGTGCATCTGGGGAAACGCCAAGACAAAGGACCTGGGTAAGTGGCTAACCTGAGGTCCTGGTCTCCACTTTCTTTTTTATTTCCCTGGAGACCTTCTAAAGTCTACATTCACTTGGTTTCTATCCAGCAGGGACATGCATATAATGGAAAGACGTGGTGAGCTCATTTCACACAGTTGCCTGAGACACCACAAATAGAAAAGAAATAGTACTCTAGGGACCAAGGGATTTACATAGAGTGAGACTCAGCCCTGACATTCAAAACAGAGGCACTTGCCTGAATAGTTTCCGTTTGCAAATGTTACCGGAGTATTTTCAGGAATCAGCTACCCCAAATGAGCAAATAATCCTGAGTTAAGTCTTCACTAGGTAAAGCGATTGATTAAATCCATCATTGATTATCTCTAAGAGTCCTTGAGAGAAAGGATCCCAATTCACCTAATATAATTTTTTTTTTAAAAGGAACAATCTGGAGGATACATTGCATGAAGCAACCCGATCTGAAAGCAAGAGGGCTGGGGAATGGGAGGATAGAGCCCAGGGCATGACATGATGATATAAGAGGGCTGGGGAATGGGAGGATAGAGCATGACATGATGATGTCGCAGGAGGGAAGTTAGGGTTGTGTCCGGGACCAATCTCATTTATATCGTGAACTTACAAAGAGCAAAGGACAACTCCTGAATGCTCAGCACACACCAAGTTGGGATCTAGCATCTGTTACTGATCGTAGGTTCGGGGAGCATCTCCGGAGTGTGGCTGAACGGTGATGAACAGGCGGGAGCCCTGACATTGGCACTGCCCGCCCCTCTCCACGTTGGTTCCTGAGAGCTCACTGAAGTGGGGAAGGACTCGTTAGGTGCTTTGCCAGGAGCAAAGGTAAAGCCGGAGTGGGAACACTCCTGCATGCTCATATCACACCCATAACCATATGACAAGGGCGGCCCAGGCAGCAGTGCTATAGCGGAAAGCCGTGCTGATGCATTCCCCGTGAGTCACGGGAAAGAGGTGGTCGCGGCTCATGGTCAGCACCATGTAATGACTACATTGCATCTTTATCCTTTAAGAGCCAGCTGTATCTCACAGGTGTGGAAACAACAGCAAAGACCTTTCATTTGTGAAGGAAAAACAACAACAACATGCAAACTAAAGGGCAGCCCATATGCTGATGCTCAAAGAGCTAGGTTTTTGGGTTTTTGAAAGTGCCAAGAAGCAACCCTCTGGCTGCAGTGCTCTAGGACTGGGCGCAAGACCAGGGGCGCCCCCAGGACCCCCACTTCCAAGCCCACAAATGTCTGCAGCGATGAAAAGTCATTGCCACTAAGGGACAGCAGAAGACTACTTGTGCTTCTGTCCCCATGCTGCTGCCCACAGAGCACTCCGGGCCACCAAAGGGGCTCGCCCTGTGCACTGCACCTGCGCAGAGCCCACCGCAGACATCCCGGTTACTCTGCCCCCAGCACCTCCCCCAGATGCTGCAAGCGCGGGGGCTGAAACCCTCCTCTTCGAACCTTCTCTCTGTTGCAAAGAAACGTAGATGCTCTTGCATACTGATTTTGTGGGAAAGTTATTAAAGCCTTGAAAAGGTAGAAGGAAAAGCAAACTCTGTTTCAATTATTGTTTGTTAGTTTATTTGCCAGGTCAGGTCATAGCATATGCACAGAAGTGATTTGTCATGCAAAGTCGATCAGTAGAGAAGAAACTCAAAGTGTGCAGAAGTGATGTGTGTTCTTTGTCCATTCACACATTATTTTGCTTTTTAAAAGATCGTCTAAGTGTTGGGTATGCTTCATTTCCAGGATTAATTACTATTGAATGCAACTTATAGGATTTAAGTTTTTTTTTTTTAAGATTTTATTTATTTATTCAACAGAGATAGAGACAGCCAGCGAGAGAGGGAACACAAGCAGGGGGAGAGGGAAAGGAAGAAGCAGGCTCATAGCAGAAAAGCCTGATGTGGGGCTCGATCCCAGAATGCTGGGATCATGCTCTGAAGCCGAAGGCAGACGCTTAACCGCTGTGCCACACAGGCGCCCCAGGATTTAAGTATTTTTTAAAAGATTTTATTTATTTATTTGAGAGAGAGAGAGCTCCAGAGTACAAGAGCAGGAGGAGGGAGAAGCAGACTCTCTGCTGAACAGGGAGCTCAATGAGGGACTCAATCCAGGCACGCCGGGATCAGCACCTGAACCCATGGCAGATGCTTAACTGCGCCACCCAGGTGCTCCAGGATTTAAGGATTAATATTTTTTCTAGAACTGGCTCCCAAAAAGGGGGGAAAAAAACCTAATCACTCTTACGGGTAAATGGAAAAATATAATCAAAATAATGATGTCCTTTTTCTTGAAAAATCATACATACTAGCCGCCTTTTAAAATTTCTGTATTTTATGAAGTCATTAGTACTTTGGGAAATTGAATACACAAACAGACAAAGAGGCCAGACCATACCCACAAGTAGACCTCTAACCCACTGTCTGCAGCCGCCAGTCCGGAAGTCAGTCCAGAAACCCACCCGCCCTCTACAGGCACCAGCCCCAAGGGCCCAGCCTCCTCTGGGAAGTCAGACCTCTGTTCTAGCAATCAATTCAGGAAGCCCAACAATAACACTTTGACAATCAGTCCAATGGCCAGGACTTGATCGACACCTGAGAGCTTCCCTCATTTTTCCTCACTTGCAACCCGGGACCAATCATAGGAATCACGTTAAGATGCCACACTTCTAGCAAATGCTACCTGCAGCTTCCCAGGGCCAACAGCCTCCAATCAGGACTCCTCTCACACACTGAAGCCCTGCCTTCTCCCTCTAAAATATTTTCCCACTCCTCTGCCTGCCTTTGAGACTCGGCCAAACGCAGGTGAGGAGGGCCACCTCCCTTGCTTCAGTGTGCTCCGACTCACCAGCCTTTCCCTCTTCTCATCCGGTCGGTGTTTAATTCCACAACCTAGATGTACCACATTATGCCTTCTTCCTTCATATGAACGCTTCCAAAAGGGTGTCTTTATCTCTTCTAGCTGCAAAATTCTACAAGGGTTCATATCCTTTTGCTCCATTTTTACAGAAATGTGAACAGCCCGGACCACACAGCATTTCAGACGTGCACCTTATGGGAGAAAGGCTCTGCTGAACGTCTTGCTGTTCAGTCAGGGAGAGCAGATGGGAGAGCTGCCCTGGGTATGGAGAGAGGTAAGCATGCACCCTGAATCACTGACATTAACTTCTAACTGAGGTTAAGAGTTGAGGTCTTAGACCGGTGATGGGTAGTAAGGAGGGCACGTATTGCATGGTGCACTGGGTGTTATACACAACTAATGAATCATCGAGCTTTACATCAGAAGCCAGGGATGTACTGTATGGTGACTAACATGATATAATAAAAAATCATTAAAAAAAAAGAGTTGAAGTCTTTAGCATAGACGGGATTGTCTCCCTTAAGAGCATAAATCACTTTCGAATTTCCCTTAGGAAGCATGGCCTGTCTCTGATGGCGTGTAGGTAAACTCTTCCGTTCTGGTGGTTGAAAAGAAAAGCTGCCCCACCTGTTGGGTATTGATGACGGTCCCGAAAGGAACGGTGAATTTGGGACTATTAGATTTACTAGATTCACTGTTAACTATTGGATTAACAAGTGGGCAGTTTTGGATCAGGTGCTAGCATAGCCCTGCTGGCTTATGAAATTACAGAGCTAATCTAAGAATAGCTATAGATTTTGGATCCCAAAGGAGGCGGCCAAGCTTTGGATTAAGAAATTGGGATCACATGTCTTGAAGATCCAGTTTATAGTTTATGTTAAGAATCTGGACAAACACAAGGGCGTCTGGGTGGTTCAGTCAGATAAACCTTTGTCTTGGCTCAGGTCATGATCCCAACCTCCTGGGATTGAATCCTCATCTGCACCTGCACCATGGGGAGCCTACTTTTCCCTCTCCCTCTGTCCCTCCCCTTGCTCCTGCTAGTGCTCTCTCTCTCTCTTTCTCTCTGTCTCTGTCTCTGTCTCTGTCTCTGTCTCTCTCTCTCTCTCTCTCTCTCTCTCGAATAAAAATCTAGAAAAAGAAAACAGCAAAACCTTGATCAAAATTATCCTTTTGAACAGCGCCACCTGGTGGCAAGATGAAAAACACCACCCAGAGATTGATGGGCCCTGTTCTGGACAGGTTTGAATAAACGTGACCCAATTTCAGGTCCAGAGACAATCAAGGGAGAGATAGGTCCTCAGGACACTAATAATTAAGTAGAAAAGTTAAAAGATATATCCACACATATATCCACATTTCCTATTGAGTTTTGGTAACAGTTTATCCTATTTGCATGCAAATTATCCTTTGAGGAGTATTTGCTCAAATAATTAATTAGCACTTCAGAATTTCTTTTCAAATGACTATAAGCATGATTTGACAGTAAGTTAGTGAGTTTTAAAAGCAAAACACAAGGCATTCAACTGAATGACATTATCAATAAAACCAGATAAAAATATTTTCAATTTATTTTATAATTAAATTTAATTACAGCTTTTATTTGGAGCCCAATAATGACAATTAATGATCACTTAGACAGAAGCTAAATAAGCCTTATATGAACTGTAAGAGCAAAATGTTTCCTAAACAAATGGATAAGCTCTCAGAGGGAAAATATTTAAAACACTTACTCTAAAGTTTTACAAGCATTTTAGATTTGGCCGCTTTCACATAAGCCTCGTGAAAATTTTAAACTTAGTATACCAAAAAAATTCATTTCCTCAATTCCTAAAATACATTTGGCTTTCCGCTAAATCTTGGTATTGATGTGTGACAAATTTTACCTGGAAAAATTTAGCTGGAAAAATAAAAAGATAAAAAAAAAATTAAGAAAAATTTTGCAAAGATCTTTCAACCTAACATCTGGTAATTGCAAAGCAGACACCAGGATACAAACATCAAATAACACAATCCCTACTTTCATGATATGTGCCGCCTATTTGAAGATATAGTAAATAACCCAGTTCACTTACTAGAAACTAAAACATTGAAAAAAGTGATACTTTTTTTTCAAAGTGCTGTACAAGTGTAAAGGAGTAGAATAGTCTTGAAACAGACCCTAGAATATAACAATTTAACATCTATTAGAAATTCGACAGCACACATCAATGTAACAAAAAAATCATGGTATCAGACAATTGGTACATGGAAGGGGAAATCGGGTTCAGTGCTTAGTTCCTATTGAGCATAGATTTTGATGCAGGTGATTTTAAAGAGTTAAATATTGAAAGATAGACTGCAGGTTAACAGACGTCTAAAAATTTAAGCCTCTAGAAGGTGACACATTTCAATCTTAAAGAAGCAGCAAAAGTAATTATAGGGGAAGTTAGTGTTATCTGCAGTTTAGAGCAGTTAATGCTTCTCACAGCCAGACTCCTGTGCCTTTAGGACATTTGTTTGTTTGATTACTTATTTTTTAAATTTAAATTCAGTTAATTAACATAGAATGCAGTGGTTTCAGAAGTAGAGGTCAGTGATTCATCAGTTGCATATCACACCCACTGCTCATTGTATCCCCTACCCTCCTGAAGGCCCATCACCCGGTTACCCATCGCCCCACCCCGCTTCCCTCCAGCAACCCTCAGTTTGTTTTTTTTTTCTTTTTTTTATAATAATTTTTTTATTCTGTTATGTTAGTCACCATACAGTATATCCTTAGTTTCTAATGTAGTCTTCCATGATTCATTATTTGCGTATAATACCCAGTGCCCATGCAATACATGCCCTCCTTTTTTTTTTTTTTAAAGATTTTATTTATTTATTCGACAGAGATAGAGACAGCCAGCGAGAGAGGGAACAAAAGCAGGGGGAGTGGGAGAGGAAGAAGCAGGCTCATAGCAGAAGAGCCTGATGTGGGGCTGGACCCCATAACGCCAGGATCAGGCCCTGAGCCAAAGGCAGACGCTTAACGACTGTGCCACCCAGGCGCCCCAATACATGCCCTCCTTAATACCCATCACGGGCCTATCCCAATTCCCCACCCTCTCCCCTCTGAAGCTCTCAGTTTGTTTCCCAGAGTCCACAGTCTCTCACGGTTCATTCCCCCTTCTGTTTAGCCCCCCTTCATTCTTCCCTTCCTTCTCTTACCGATCTTCCTATTCCTATGTTCCATAAATGAGTGAAATAATATAATTGTCTTTCTCTGCTTGACTTATTTCACTTAGCATAATCTCCCCCAGTCCTGTCCATGTTGCTGCAAATATTGTTTCCTATGATTAAGAATCTCTTATGGTTCGTCTCCCTCTCTGATTTCATCAGGTTTTATTTTTTCCTCTCTTGCCCTATGATTCTCTGTTTTGTTTCCTAAATTCCCCATATGAGTGAACTCATATAATTGTCTTTCTCTGATTTACTTCTTTTGCTTAGCATAATACTCTCTAGTTTCATCCATGTCATTGCAAATGGCAAGATTTCATTTTTTGATGGCTGAGTAGTATTCCAGTGTGTGTGTGTGTGTTCATGTGTGTATGTGCGTGTGTTTCTGTATCACATCATCTTTATCCATTCATCTGTCGATGAACATCTGGGTTCTTTCCATAGTTTGGCTATTGTGGACATTGCCGCTATAAACATTGGGGCCCAGGTGCCTCTTCAGATCACTATATTTGTATCTTTGGGGTAAATACCCAGTAGTGCAATTGCTAGGTTGTAGGGTGGCTCTATTTTTAACTTTTTGAGGAACCTCCACACTGTTTTCCAGATTGGCTGCACCAGCTTGCATTCCCACTAACAGTGTAGGAGGGTTCCCCTTTCTCTGAATCCTTGCCAACATCTGTCATTTCCTGACTTGTTAATTTTAGCCATTCTGAGTGGTGTGAGGTGGCATCTCATCATGGTTTGGATTTATTTCCCTGAGGTCAAATGATGTTGAGCATTTTTGGCAAAGGAATGTTAAAACAGAAAAACAAAGCTGGTGGCATCACAATTCCATACTTCAAGCTCTTTTACAAAGCTGTGATCACCAAGACAGCATAGTACTGGCAAAAACAAGAAACATAGATCAATGCAACAGAATAGAGAGCCCAGAAATGGAACCTCAACTCTATGGTCAGCTAATCTTTGGCAAAGAAGGAAAGAGTATCCAATGGAAAAATGATAGTCTCTTCAACAAATGGTTTTGGGAAAATTGCACAGCAACATGCAGAAGAATGAAACTGGGCCATTTCTTTACCCCACACACAAAAAATAGACTCAAATGGATGAAAGACCTCAATGTGAGACAGGAATCCATCAAAATCCTAGACAAGAACACAGGCAGCAACCTCTTCGACCTTGGCTGCAGCAACTTCTTGCTAGACTTGTCTTCAAAGGCAAGGGAAACAAAAGCAAAAACGAACTATCAGGACTTCATCAAGTTAAAAAGCTTCTGCACAGCAAAAAAACAGTCGACAAAACCAAAAGACAACCTACAGAATGGGAGAAGATACTTGCAAATGATGTATCAGTTAAAGGGCTAGTATCCAAAATCTATGAAGAACTTTCAAACTCAACACCCAAAGAACAAATCATCCAGTCAAGAAATGGGCAGAAAACATGAACAGACACTTCTCCGAAGACATACAAAAGGGCATTACGATGTTTTGTAGCATCTCGGCCTCTATCTGCTAGATAAGAGTAGCACACCCACTTTACTACAGTTGTGACAACAAACCACGTCTCCAGATATTGCCAGTAGTCCCCAGTGGGGCAAAATCACCCCCGGTTGAGAACTGTTGCTTTGTAAGAATAAAAACATCTGTACGTCAGAAAAGAACCTTTGATGGTTTTGCTCCTGCAGCCCTCATTTATTACAGATGGGGAGAAACAGAGCCTAAAGGAGGTGGAACAAAATGAGGAGAGGTGCAAGGATTATAAACTGAGTGTGCGGGATTCTCGAACCCTTAAGCCTAAGATCTCTACTACATTGTTAGTATTTTGATTGCTTTCATTCCCCTTTGGCCACAATTACTCTGAAAGCAGTTTGGAAACTTGCACAAGAGCCCGAGTCCCACCACCGAAATGGCTAAGCCAGCAGGGACATAGAGCAAGGGGCACTGATGGGAGCTTCAGACGCAGACAGTGGAGCTCATGGTGGTCACTTTCTCGGAGAGCTGCCATGCTGGGCTTCATTCTAACCATGCCAGTCCTTCTCTTGATGCCACTATGGGAACGTAAACTCCTTATGTGTAGGAAACAATGACATTACTTCTTAGTTTTTTGGCTTTTCAGGTATGACTTATATGCAATAAAACACACAGGTTATAAGTGTTCCATTTGGTTGTTTTTTGACAAATATGCACACCACAGAATACAAACTACGGAACATTTGCACCAAGCCAGAAAGGCTTCTCATGTCCTTTCCCATTCAATCACCCCCTCCAGAAGCAATCACGTTATCTGATTTCATTACCACAAATTAGCTCTGCTTATTGTAGTGATTCATAAAACTAGGCTCATGCAATATGATCTCTTGTGCTTGGCTTCTTTACTTACAATAATGTTTTGGAAATTCATGCATGTGATTGCATATATGAGTATTGATATCCTTTTTATTACTAATTAATAATCCATTCTGGGGAAATACTACAATTGGCTTATTAACTCTGGTGGGGTTGAGCATTTAGGTTCTTTCCAGTCAGACGCTATTGCGAATAAGGCTTCTGTGAATATTTACTTTCAAGTCTTTCTCTGGACATATGTTTTCATTTTTCATGAATAAATACTTAGCTGTGGGATTGCAAGGGTTTAGACCAGGTGAGTGTGTAACTTTAGAGGGAACTGTGACACAGCTACGAAAGTAATTTACCCTCCTGAGAAAAATACATGAGAATTCTCCTTGTTGCTTGTCCTGATCAACATTTGGTAGTGCCTACATTTTGACTTGAACCATTCCAACAAATATGAGATGTTATTTTGTGGTATAAGGTGGACCTTGTCATTTACATATTGGCCACTTGTACATCTTCTTGCAAAGTCCTGTTCACGTCATTTGCTAATTTTCTGTGTATGGGGTTTTGTATTTTTGAACTATAGGAGATTTTTTACATATTCTGGATACAAGTCTTGGTCAGATTAATGCATTATGTTTTTTTTTTCCTTAGTCTGTGGATTGCCTATTTCTTTCTTAGTGGTGAAGAAGGGAAAGTTTTAATTTTAATGAAGATAAAATTCTCCATTTTCATAGCTATGTGTGTGCATACATGTGCGTGTGCTCTAGAAGTGTTTGCCCTAACCAAAGTCATGCTGTGCTTTCCAGAAGCCTTATGGTTCTCAAATATATTTAAGTTTTTGATCCATTTCAAATGTTTTTTATGTATCAAGTGAGTTAGAGGTTGAGGTTAATTTTTTATTCTATACACATATCTAGTAGCCTTGACATCTTTGTTTAAAAGGCGTCGCCATTTCCACTGAATTATCTGGGCATTTCTACCCAAAGTCAGTTGACCCTACCTATGTGTGGTTCCATGGCTTGCCTCTACTCTGTTCCACTGACCTTACGACAGTACCACGCTCTAGTGATTGCAATGATGGCACAAGTTCGCTCCTCTTTTCCATGAATTCCAAGGAATTCCAGATTTTTTACATTTCCAAACACACTTTACTTCTCAGAAAAATCCACAAGGATTATGACTGGGAGTGCTTTGAATCTATAGACCAAGATGGGGAGTATTGAGATCTTAAAAACATTNATAAGAATAAATATTTATTCTCCAAGACTGTGAATATAGCTCATCTGTTCACTTACTTGGGTTTTTTAATTTCTCTTTGTCACATATTTAAAATGACACCTAGGTTGTTCATTTTTCAGTTATATAGTGGTGTGTTTTTAAAAATTGTATTTCCTAAATAGAAATGTAAATGATTTTTATAAATTGACTCTGTATTCTATGATCTCACTAAATTAATTTATGAGTTTCTGTAGTTAATTTCTACTTGGCTCAGGAGTGTCTTCCGTATATGCAAATATGTCCTCACTGATTAATGACAGTTTCACCTACTTTCCAAATTTATGCTTCTATTTACTTTTTTTGCTTATTTCATTAGTTAGGATTTTCTGTACAATTAAAAATGAAAACCGTGAGACTACCTAATCCTTTTTCNGCTCTGCTTATTGTAGTGATTCATAAAACTAGGCTCATGCAATCTGATCTCTTTTGTGCTTGGCTTCTTTACTTACAATAATGTTTTGGAAATTCATGCATGTGATTGCATATATGAGTATTGATATCCTTTTTATTACTAATTAATAATCCATTCTGGGGAAATACTACAATTGGCTTATTAACTCTGGTGGGGTTGAGCATTTAGGTTCTTTCCAGTCAGACGCTATTGCGAATAAGGCTTCTGTGAATATTTACTTTCAAGTCTTTCTCTGGACATATGTTTTCATTTTTCATGAATAAATACTTAGCTGTGGGATTGCAAGGGCTTAGACCAGGTGAGTGTGTAACTTTAGAGGGAACTGTGACACAGCTACGAAAGTAATTTACCCTCCTGAGAAAAATACATGAGAATTCTCCTTGTTGCTTGTCCTGATCAACATTTGGTAGTGCCTACATTTTGACTTGAACCATTCCAACAAATATGAGATGTTATTTTGTGGTATAAGGTGGACCTTGTCATTTACATATTGGCCACTTGTACATCTTGCAAAGTCCTGTTCACGTCATTTGCTAATTTTCTGTGTATGGGGTTTTGTATTTTTGAACTATAGGAGATTTTTTACATATTCTGGATACAAGTCTTGGTCAGATTAATGCATTATGTTTTTTTTTTCCTTAGTCTGTGGATTGCCTATTTCTTTCTTAGTGGTGAAGAAGGGAAAGTTTTAATTTTAATGAAGATAAAATTCTCCATTTTCATAGCTATGTGTGTGCATACATGTGCGTGTGCTCTAGAAGTGTTTGCCCTAACCAAAGTCATGCTGTGCTTTCCAGAAGCCTTATGGTTCTCAAATATATTTAAGTTTTTGATCCATTTCAAATGTTTTTTATGTATCAAGTGAGTTAGAGGTTGAGGTTAATTTTTTATTCTATACACATATCTAGTAGCCTTGACATCTTTGTTTAAAAGGCGTCGCCATTTCCACTGAATTATCTGGGCATTTCTACCCAAAGTCAGTTGACCCTACCTATGTGTGGTTCCATGGCTTGCCTCTACTCTGTTCCACTGACCTTACGACAGTACCACGCTCTAGTGATTGCAATGATGGCACAAGTTCGCTCCTCTTTTCCATGAATTCCAAGGAATTCCAGATTTTTTACATTTCCAAACACACTTTACTTCTCAGAAAAATCCACAAGGATTATGACTGGGAGTGCTTTGAATCTATAGACCAAGATGGGGAGTATTGAGATCTTAAAAACATTTATTTATTTATTTATTTATTTATTTATTTATTTATTTAATTTTTAAAAATTTTTTTTAATTATATTATGTTAGTCACCATACAGTACATCCCTGGTTTCTGATGTAAAGTTCAATGATTCATTAGTTGCATATAACACCCAGTGCACCATGCAATACGTGCCCTCCTTACTACCCATCACCGGTCTATCCCATTCCCCCACCCCCCTCCCCTCTAAAGCCCTCAGTTTGTTTCTCAGAGTCCATAGTCTCTCATGCTTCATTCCCCCTTCTGATTACCCCCCCTTTCTTCCCCTACCGATCTTCCTAGTTCTTATGTTCCATAGATGAGAGAAATCATATGATAATTGTCTTTCTCTGCTTATTTATAAGAATAAATATTTATTCTCCAAGACTGTGAATATAGCTCATCTGTTCACTTACTTGGGTTTTTTAATTTCTCTTTGTCACATATTTAAAATGACACCTAGGTTGTTCATTTTTCAGTTATATAGTGGTGTGTTTTTAAAAATTGTATTTCCTAAATAGAAATGTTAAATGATTTTTATAAATTGACTCTGTATTCTATGATCTCACTAAATTAATTTATGAGTTTCTGTAGTTAATTTCTACTTGGCTCAGGAGTGTCTTCCGTATATGCAAATATGTCCTCACTGATTAATGACAGTTTTACCTACTTTCCAAATTTATGCTTCTATTTACTTTTTTTGCTTATTTCATTAGTTAGGATTTTCTGTACAATTAAAAATGAAAACTGTGAGACTACCTAATCCTTTTTCTGATATGAAGGGGACATTATTTTTGTTTTACATTTAAGGAAGTTATTAGCTGACCTGTGTGAAGGTCTGTTTTTTAGATGGAGGTAGTTGCTAGGAGGGATTGTCATGAGTGGGGGTTGAATTTTGCCACTAGCTTTTTCTACTATTGAGGTAATCATGGCTTTTTATCTTTTAGTTGCTTCTCATGGTGAATTATACTGATAATTTTGAACGCTAAACAATCTTGGCATTTCCTGGTTAAAATCCATCTGTTCGTGATGTATTATCTTCTTATATAAAGTTGCATTCAAATTTCTTTTAAGATTTTATTTATTTGGCAGATAGAGAGATAGCCAGCGAGAGAGGGAACACAAGCAGGGGCAGTGGGAGAGGAAGAAGCAGGCTCCCAGCAGAGCAGGGAGCCCGATGTGGGGCTCAATCCCAGGATCCTGGGATCGCGACCTGAGCCGAAGGCAGACGCTTAACGATTGAGCCACCCAGGTGCCCCACGCATTCAATTTTCTAATGGTTTGCTAAGGGTTGTGCTTTTAAGTGTGAATTTACTTACCTTGTAATATTCGTATTCAGTTTCATATCAAGATTATCCTGGTTTCTTAAAACTAGTGTCACGTATACTGTATTTTAGGAGTACTATATTTTCTGAAAAGTTTGGCTAAGCTTGATGCCATTTCTTATATAATACTTTTTTGGGGGGATAGAATCTACCAATAAAGCCATTTGGGCTTGCACTTTTTGTGGGAAGATTTTGTGATAATAAATTCGGTTTCTTTAATAGGTAGAAATATTTGTATTTTTCAATTCCTCCTTGAGTCACTTTTGATAAATTCTTGTTTTCAAGGATTTTGCCCATTTCACCTAAGGCTTTGTAATTTATTGTTATAATTTTTATATTATTATGCTATTGTTTTAAATCTACATCATTCCTGGAAATTTATTTTTTATTTTCTGATGTTTATAATTTTCATTTTCTATTTTTTCTTGATTAATCTTGCTGGGAGTTAATCAATTTTATAGTCATTTCAATATATATGGTATTGTATATATTTTTTAAATTTCTATTTTCTACTTCATCAATTTTCTTGTTTTAGTATACCTTTTTTTTCTCTCCCCACTTGGGTTTAATTTGATCATTTTTTCCAGCTTCTTGAAGTGCAAGCTTAGTTTCTTCATTCTACATCTCTTTTATTCATTAAAGTAGGCCTTTTTTAAAGCTCTGTTTTCTTTCTAAACACTGTATCTCCCCAAATTTTGATTAGGTGTGTTTCTTGTTAGGATCAAAATGTTTTCTATTTCCTCTTGTAGATATTCCTTTGGTTTGTGAGTTATTTTAAAGCCCATCACTGCATTTATTAGTATAATGTTGTAATTTACTTCTAACGTAATTCAGTGTGGCCAGATAATAGTCTTTGTGAATTCTGTATTTTGTAATGTATTGAGAGTTGTTATCTGGCCCACTGTAAAGTTAATATTCCATAACCCCTTAAAACAGAAGCAGATTATACCATGATTATTTGTAGTGCTCTATCAGTTTTAAATCTCCAACCATTTTTTGTGAATTCATCCCTTTTTATTTTTAGTTTATAAATTTTTGTTTCATTCATTACAGTTTTGAAGGTACACACATGTCTAAGACTGTTAATCTTTCTTGATGAACAAATACTCTTATCACTGATTAGCATACCTCGTTATTTCTCGCAATACTCTTTGTCTTAAAGCCTGAGATGCCTGGTATAGGACTCGCCATTCTTATCTTCGTACGCTCAAAGTTTGCATGGTAAGTCCCTTTCTACTCTATTACATTTGGACGATCTGTATCTCTTCAAAGTGTGTTTTTATAAACAGCACAGACTTGCATCTAGCTTTCTCATCCAATGTGACAACCCCTGCATTTCAGTAGGACTGTGTAATGCTTTTACGTTAGTAGTACTTAAATTGGGTTGGGAGTTTATCATCTGGACATGTGTTTTCTGTTTGTCCCATCTCTTCCACATTTCTCTGTTTGGACTCCTGTCTCTTGGTAGAATGCATCCTCTCTACCACCTCTACTGGATGACTTGTTGTCTGAACTCTCCTGCCCCCAGGCTCCAGTGACCAACCCGGTGCGCTCAAGGAAGGAAGGCTAGCTGGTGGAGGAGAACAGACTCATACCTCAGCTGGGATGCCTCAGATTTTAATACATTAGGCAAGCCCGTACCTGGGACATAAAAATTTGCCTTGTTTCTACTTTTGTCTGTGGTATAGGCCTGTTCTTCCAACAACTCTGCCAAGAAGGAAAATAGCTGTCAGTCCTGTCTCTCCCAATCTGAACCACAGACATAAAATCAGTTGGGAAAAAAAAAAAATGACCAGAGGCTCAAAGACTTGTAGGACTGTAATAAAGGATATGGCACTCATGTCATTGGTGTCCCAGAAGAGAAGAGAAAGGACATGGAGCTGAAAAAATGTTTGAAGAAATGATGCTTCTAAACATCCTAAAGTTGGCAAAACACGTAATCGTAGAGATTACAGAAGCTGATGGAACCCAACACAGAAGTCCAAATACATCCGTCCCAATGCCCATTACAGTCCAACGGATGAAAACTGAAGACCAAGGAGAGATCCTGAAATCATCAAGAAAGAAATGATATCTTACCAGAAGGGGAGAACTCTCTGAATGACAGCCAGTGTTGCTCGAAAGCATGGGGACCAGAAGGAAGTGACATAATGTTTTCAAGTACTTTTTTTGAAAGATGCATTATTTTTATTTTGCATTTAAATTCAAATTTAAAACTTTTTTACATGCTAGTATCAGAAAATTTGAATATCCTTTATTTTGCCCATTGAAGAAAAAGAAAAGACTTCTAAAACAGCATTCTACCCTGTGAAAATATTCTTCAGAATTGCAGGGAAAACTAAGACATTCCTGGATGGAGGAAGACTCAGAATGTGTCTGCAGCAGAAAAAACAAGCCCTGGGTATATATAATAATCTTTCACTTGCCTATTGAGTTTTCTAGATTATGTTTAATATTTGATGTAAAAATTATGGTTTTGTTTAATGTGATCTTGATGTATATAGAGGAAACACTTAATTATATTAAAAATGAGAAAAGGCAAAAGGGTATAAAGAGAGATAAGGTCTCTATGCTTCATTTAAACAGGTGAAAAGTTGACCTAGTAGATTGTGATAATTTATATACATGCAAAGTAATACTGAGACTAGTCACTAAGAGCTAAACCAAGATATATGCTCCAATACACTATAGACAAATGCAAATGGGATCCTAAAAATTTATATTCAAGGGACACCTGGGTGGCTCAGTGGGCTAAGTATTGCCTCCAGTTCAGGTCATGATCTCAGGGTCCTGGGATTGAGCCCTGCATCTGGCTCCGCGCAGGGAGTCTGCTTCTCCTTCTCCCTGCCCCTCGCCCGCTCATGCTCTCTCTCTTTCTCAAATAAATAAATAAAATCTTTAAAATAAATAAGTAAATTAAATAAAAATGTATTCAAGTAATCCCAAGGCAGGCAAAAGTGAGGAAATAGAAAACAATAAAACAGGGAAGACACACAGAAAACAAAACAGAAAATAATTTAGGGGCGCCTGGGTGGCACAGCAGTTAAGCATCTGCCTTCGGCTCAGGGCATGATCTCGGTGTTATGGGATCGAGCCCCACATCAGGCTCCTCTGCTATGAGCCTGCTTCTTCCTCTCCCACTCCCTCTGCTTGTGTTCCCTCTCTCGCTGGCTGTCTCTATCTCTGTCAAATAAATAAATAAAATCTTAAAAAGAAAAAAGAAAATAATTTACAAAAACTTTTGCTCTGCGAGAGGCTCTGAGTAGCATGGCAAGCGAGCTGGGTACCGGGAGCGAACATTTGCAAACCACGCATATGACGAAGGACTCGCATCCTGTTGAGACAAAGACATCTCAAAACTCAACATGAAAAAACAAAATGCAATTTGAGAAGTGGCAAAAGACACAAATAGACATTTTCCTGAAGAGGATAGATGGATGGCAAATAAGCATTTGAAAAGATGCTCCTCACCAGCTGTTGAGGAAACAGGGAAGACAGTGCCAGGCAGCCACTGCACACCCATCTGGTCGGGGAATTCACTCAGGTTCAATAGGAAACAGTGTTGAGGATGCAGAGAAGCGATCTCTCTGCTGGTGGGGAGATAGTTGCACGAGGTCGTCAGAATAACCAACAAACACTTCCCACATGACCCAGCAATTGCACTCTTGGGTATTTACCCCACAGATAGGAAAACTGTGTCTCCACCAGACCATGTATGTGATTACTCGAGAGAGCTGTAATAGCTCAAACCTGAAAACCTCAAAAATAACTGAATAGCTAATAAAACCCTCATATGTCCACATCTTGGAATGTTACTCAGCAATGGAAGGAGGCACGCTAAGAAAGACGCAGCTGCTTGGCTGGATCTCAAGGGCACTGCGCCAAGTGAGAAAACCAGGGGTGGCCACTTCATGACGCCATTCATCCAACATTCTTGAAATACCACAATTACAGAGACGAGGAAAAAAAGCTGGTGGTTCCTCGCGTTAGAGACGATGAAGAGAGGTATAGTCGTGACTGGAAAGGGGTAGCAAGAGAGAAGTCTTTGTGGTCACGGAATGGTTCTGAAAGTTGATCGCGTGGATGGCTTCGTGAATCTGCATGTGACAGGATGACGTTCCCGCACACTGTACCTATGTCCATTTCCCTGTTTCCAGAATGCCTGTCCTTAACCACTAGGTACTCACCAGGGGAGACCAGCTGAAGTGTGCGTGAGACCTAGCTACACTATCTTTACGACTTCCTATGAATCTATCATTATTTCAAAATAAAAAAAGTTCAAGGAATATTTTGTAAGATAAATTTTAAAAACTTTCAACTGTCCACCTTTTTTTACACAGCCCACAAAAGTAAACAAAAGAGGCTTTATTAAATATCCATGGAACCTGACCATTGTATCACTTGCTCATTTGGATGTATTTCCCTTGTCTCAGCTTTATCTTGATGTCAGCTTCATGAGAAAGGCAAGTGATGAATTGCTTATACTCATCAACAAAAAGAAATGAACACAGAGACAACCAGAAGGCACACATGTGAGAAGAAAACTCATCAGAGGGAGGAGAGCAGCAGAGGACTAGGGATCTGATGCAACGTGATTTGTTCTGAGAATAGACAGGTATTTTTGGCACATGGGACATACGGTGGAAACAGCAGGAAGTTATATGCATGCCAAAACCTGGAAAGAGCTGGAGAAATAAGTTGGGACCAGAGGTTGAACCCAGTATCCCAGTTCAGGAACCTGGAGGTGCGTCTTCATGAGAACAGTTAGCACCTGGCAGGATTTTACCTGACTGGCTTGTGTCCCAGGTGGATAAAACAGGCAGCATACCGGCTCTGCCGGGAGCCATTCCGCTCTGCTCCTGAATCCGGAATCCCGGCGATGGCTTTCCACAGGTGCAACAGGATGGCAAAGAGGAGGACTCAAATCCAAATGACCCACCTATTGGTAAGAAAGGTACAGCCAGAAACCAATGTCCTTCTCCCATCGCAGGATAATTCTCTACCTGCTTGATATGGAAGAGCAGAGGGGAACTGGGGAGAAAGAGAGCACGGCCAGAGCCCATCACTTCATAGGCGCCCACGGAATGCGTGTCTGCCCCCGCTCAGCTGCTCTCTTAAGAAGCAGAAATAAGGCCAACAGGGAAGACAGATGCCCATTCAGTTCAGCGAACTTCTTCATCAAGACCAGTTTTAAGACCAACAGCCCATAATCTTAGGGCAGGAAGATTTTAGAAAGAACACAGCTGAGCGGGTACCAACTGTGTGCTCACCCAGTAGGAGATGCTGACAGCACTCCCAAATCCGTAAAGCCACTTTGGGCAATTAGCATATTTTTTCCGTGTACATGTTTCATATAAAAATAAGCTCACATATCTTTATTCAAAACATTAGGGTCCTTAAATGTTGACTAACATAATATAATAAAAAAACATTAAAATGAAAAAAAAATAAATGTCCTTAGAGATAACGTGCCATTAATTTTACCAAACACTGGATGTCACTGTTGCAGTTTTATAATAAAAAATAATAATAATTTATGGAAAGAAGAGTTTCCTAATCAATATTCTCAAAATAGCTAGAGAAATTAATTCATATTTTATATTTTTCACTAAAAAGAGATGGATCCCCTTCAAGAAGTCTGGTTTCTTTGTAGGACTGACTGTTTTTAAAAACCAAACCAATGCCTACCACATTCTCTGGGCATGTCTATAAATTATATGGACATAAATCAGTTTTGAAGTCTCCTATCTGGCATTAAGAAGCCCATAGGACTCTAGAGCGCGTGGTGAATAGCGTGTTGGTTTCTGTGAAATCGGAGATCCCTCCGTGAGACGCTCTTTTCCTGGGTGAGCAGAAATTAACCCTACCTGTCATCATAATCTACATGGACAATTACAAGGTGGTGTTGCCTCCCATGTCTCTGTAATGAAGGACGTGAGCTAATTGCCTGTCACTTCATCCCAGCTGAGAAAATAAGTTTATGTCACATCGCTACAGCGACAGAAACCAAGCTGACTGGCCGCGCCAGATTCGGATTGCTTTCTCAGATTCGGAAATTAACGTTGCTGCAAAGATTTCTCGTGAAGCATCAAACTGTCAGAATGTGTCAGTGTCCCGTATTATTTGCTGTATTTGTTAATTGGCTTTTACACAGCAGAGCGCATTGGTGAGGTGTCCTGTGATAATCCAATCCTAGCTAGGAGATAGACACCTCGATTTTTTAAATACAGATTCTATGAAAAGCAATTCTCTAACTCAATTTTGTGAAAACAGTCCAGGTTAGCAAGGCACGTCCATGCAATTGGCATTTTGAGAAGTCTAAGTTTTATCCACAGTTATTAAATAAATGACCAGTTTTTAATAGTAGAATGCTGCTGTATACATTTAATTAAAGCAACAATGAATTACATGAATGACTCCCTGACAATTTAGGAAACATTCAAATGTCTTGGTATCTGAGGTTCATACCAGCGTCAGCTCTTGTAATGGAGAGACACATGCCTTCACGTACTGCTGACTTGCCACTCTCCTCAAGCAGCAAATGCATGACACCAACTGCGTACAGGAGGCAGAGTCCCTCAGCAGTCATTTACTACCAAGGAGGTTAGAAGGCGTGCAAGGAACAGCTCTGGTATAAAGCTCCTCATCGGTAAGGAAGACATTTAAGACCAAATTTCTCTAAATATTTTAGAACAAAACATATCCATTTTTAAAGGTGAAGTTGGGTTAGTCTTCAAAAAAGTGACTGTGATCCCACCTTTGATGGATAATAGATAGAACCTCAAAAAACATTAAAAAAATACAGCGTGAGTGAACATATAGGGTCAAGGAAGGATAGGCTGTGTAACGCCTTGGAGGACCTTTTGTCTCTGGCTTACAGGACAGGTAGGAACACGCTGAAGATAGTAGAAGAGGGGTGCCTGGCTGGCTCAGTCAGTAGAACATGTGACTCTTGATCTCTGGGTCCCGAGTTCAAGCCCCATGGTGGGTATAGAGATTGCAATTAAAAAAAAAAAAAAAGAATGGAAGGAGAGAGTGGAGGCATCCTGTGTAACAGGTGGGGGGCTGGGCAATCCTTGGATGGTTTTATTTGTTCAACCATTATTGTTT
The DNA here is from genome assembly GCF_002007445.2 of Ailuropoda melanoleuca. NCBI lineage: Eukaryota > Metazoa > Chordata > Mammalia > Carnivora > Ursidae > Ailuropoda > Ailuropoda melanoleuca. Next base: position 497,712 of record NC_048235.1, read on the forward strand.
TTATTTTTGTAATTCTCTGACCACAGGCAGATAAGGGAATAGGAAATATATGTAGCATTAATATATGAATCTGTGGATGGCTAAAGACATAACTTTCCTACTCTAGAAGTGAATTCTACATTTTTCTTGCCCAAATTTGGAAACAATTCTTCCCTGGATTTGATAAAAATAAGATGATAATGGATATAAGGTGACAATTGACTGAGATGCTTAGTGCTCTATTGTCAGCAATGACTAATTATTAAGCACTTGCTGACTACATCAGCCTGCCGAAGTTAATCACAGAAAAGTGGCAATGATTTCATTTGGACTCACAAATAAGAAGAAAATTGAAAAAAACAGAGCTTAAAAAATGTTTCTACCTGTGATAAATAATCCCCACAAGTCCCTCCATCGTGGAAAATAGAATTCAACTGCAAAACCAGCACAGACAACATTTTTTTTCTTTTTTAAATAATGTGTTTGCACTTAAAATAATGCAAAAGCTGTAGTCCTATTAAAATTTGATATGAGTTTTCTTTCATAATAAACGGATATCCTTCACAATACTGCAAGTACCAATTGTTGAGAGAATAAAGCACTTCTAATTAAATGGAAGTCTTTTACATCTGTAAGTATGTAAATGAATCATGCATATTGCATTGAGGATGGCTTGAGTGCCCATTATACTAGGTTGAGCTGCAAAATTATCATTTTAAAATATTAATTTATTTTAATAAATTCTTAAAATTTCCACATTCAGATGTAAAACGTTAGTGTTTTTGTTTTAACCAGTTCTATATTTTAAGTGCCTAAGATAATGAAAGACTCTGTGCTTATGAAGGGAAATGAAATTTCATTGTTATGTCTTACAAAGTGTTTATTTTAGTGGATTTTCATGAATAAACATTTATTGTGATGCAAAAGTTGAATGAAATAAATCCCCATTTAGTCATAATAATCTTTATAGCAAATTGCTTTCCAGTCCCCAAAATATTTTATTAGAACCAGTGTAAAATATCAAAATTAACCTTTTTCTGAGTTTATTTTTATTTGCATTTTATACCTCGCTGACTGTTGAAAATGTTAATGAGAAATAAAATTAAATGAGAGATTAAACTGGGAGAGGAAAACAACAAAATTTATAGTTAATGTGCAAAACAATTCATTCACTTTTAAATAATTGAAGTTAAATTTGCCGAAAAGTTCAGAATTTGATCAATTGAGACAGTTTTTCCTGTTCAATCCTCCTTTCACTGAATCATTAGTCAATAAGTTTTAAAACGTTTTGAGAATTTTCAAGCACACACAAAATATTAGGTAAGTATTGTGTGCCCACACATCAACCATATGGACTCAAATTATCAAGATTTTACCATACCTGCTTATCTAATCCTTTTTTTAAAAATTTTTTAAAGCAAATCCCAGACACTGAGCCATGTCACTCCTACACACTCCTACATACAAAATTTATAAAAATTAGGGAAATTCTCATTTATAACCAAAATGCTATTTCCATACTTAACTAAAAATAATAGTTCATTAGAATCATAGATACTTAGGTTTTCTCAATTTTTTCTGAATCTATCAAAAATTGTTGGTCGGTTTAAACCAGTATCCAAACAAGGACGACATATTGTGTTTGAGTCTCTGGAAGCTCTTTAAAGTAGCATGTATGCCCACATGGGACACCATCAGGTCCCTTGTGTTTTAGAATATCCCTCATTCTAGCAAAACAAACCAGCAAAGGGGAAAAAAGAGAGAGAAAGAGAAAGAGAGAGACAAACCAAGAAACAGATTCTTAATTATACAGAACACAATGATGGTTCCCAGAGGGGAGGTCGATGGGGGGAAGGGGGAAAGAGGTGATGAGGATGAAGGAGGGCATCTGTCATGATGAGCACTGGGTGATGGATGGAAATGTTGAATAGCTATATTGTGCACCTGAAACTAATATCACACTGTATGTTAACTAACTGGAATTTTTTTTTTAAGAATATCCCTCCTTCTGTGATGTCTGTTGACTTTCTGCTGATATATATTTTTTTTTAAAGATTTTATTTATTTATTTGACAGAGATAGAGACAGCCAGTGAGAGAGGGAACACAAGCGGGGAGTGGGAGAGGAAGAAGCAGGCTCCTAGCGGAGGAGCCTGATGTGGGGCTCGATCCCATAACGCCGGGATCACGCCCTGAGCCGAAGGCAGACGCCCAACCGCTGTGCCACCCAGGCGCCCCATCTGCTGATATATTTTTTAAATTGGTTCTTTATCAATATTCCCCAGACCAGAAGTCAGCTTATTAAAGACTTGATTCGGTGTCGTGGCTGGTGGTCTGTCCCTCCCATTGTAATATGACAGACACCTACTGTCTGATTGGCCCATTTTTGGAGATTATTAAGTTTGATCCATTGGTACAGGTGTTGGTGGCAGTCCCTCAATTGTGGAGTTGTAGGTTACAGGGGTCACCCTCAGAAGAGCCAAAGAGAGAAAAGGTGACCGCTGGTGACCGCTAAGGAGCATGCATGTGAAAGGGGACAGGGGATCCCAACGGACGTGTGTGCATTTCATTTGTAACCATTATACTTCTTGCCCTTTGTCACTATGTGCATGTCCTAACTAAAAGAATGGAACATCTTAAAGTGAAGTGTAGCTTTTTCTCCCCATTTGGTGTCTTCGCCGTGCTCTTACCAAACCACATGTAAACGAAAATAGAATCCAAACACCTGCTTCCATACTCAAAACTGATTTTTTTTAAGTGCAGCTCATGTTTTCATTAATAAAACACAGCTATACATACCTCGCTCTTTCTCATTAGAAATCAGAAAATACATGCATGAGCTTGTTTTCGGAATGTGAGAGCCATTGGAATGAGTGTTGTAAAAGACTAAATCCGGAGTTTGGTTTTCCATCTCTACAAACTGGCAGAATGTTGGGTAGACACTGATCTGCTTTGAGCATGAAATGTTGAAGTGTCTACTGCTTAACAAATACAAATTCTTCTTTTCTGTTCACGCTGAGTGACTGTGTCTGGCTAAGCTTGTCAAGGGAATCTAGAGATCTGTCAAATTTAACTATGCTTTCTTCTGCCAACAGTCATAATTCATATTCCATAAATAACATTATTCAAAACACCTGTTTTTCCTGACACCATGTCATGTGGCTTTAAAGTATCTTCAGTTGTTCCCCTCCGCCTCCCCCATCTAGGGACACTCCCAATCCCATTTCATAATGTGCAGAAGAGAGAGAGAGAGAGAGAGAGAAGTTTCTACAGGAATTGGTGCTAGCTATGGTCTTGTAGGATATGGATATGGAATAAAGCCTTTCCCATGAGGAAGGGCTGAGAGATCAACCTTCATTCCATTTCACAAATCTCTTTCAAATGGACAGTAGCCCCCAGAAATAAAAATTACTGTATTCGCTCTGCTCTCAACCCAGAGGGTGTTGCCCCTTCAACTAGGAAATGGCCAGGAAGTTCCTAGCTCCAAAATGGCAACAAAGGTAGTCTGTATTTTGGATTGTTCGGATCCCATTTGTCTTAAAAATGGCACACATCCCAGATGGTTTAGAACTACCTTGACTGGAACAAGGACACAGTAAAAGGCTAATGGACAGCTGAGAGGAGATAAAGCGGAAGAATCTATCATATGTGGGATTATTCCACGTCATGCTCTTTTTTTTAAATTAGATTTTGGATTTTGAAATAAAGGCAAGGAAACAAGCAAGAACGTACTACTAATACCAAATCTCAAATTCTACCACCATGTTTTGCCATGGAAGTCAGCGAAAGCACTAGAATTATCATGGAAAGTCCAAACTGAACTTAGCATCAGATTTTTAAAACCACAGTACATGCTTTTGTTTCAACAAGGCTTAATGCTACTGCCCTGCTCTTTGCCCCAAAAAGAGGCAAATTCCTTAGCAATCTAATGATTACTTTGCCCACCTATGAATCAGGGATCATCGTTGTCTTACTTAAAATACTTTATGTGGTATTAAATTACCCAAGCCACGAAAAGTTTTCAGAAGATACTAAATACTCAAGTTGTGATTGCAAACAGAATCATTGTCAATGATGTATTTCGAAGACATGTGAGGATTTTGAAAGCAGTCCTGGGTAGAAAGCAATACGAAGTACCATATTAATTTATATGCTTGCCTTTATACTTGAAAAACATGCATCCTTGAAAAGAAAAGTTGCAGCTTGCAATCAGTAATGAGTTGTCTGACTTGGGACAACTTTTTCGGAGAGGGGACGAAAGAATCATGTACCAACAAATAGCTTCTCTCCTCTTCATTGTATGTATCGAAGCAAAATGACTGTAATCCCAACTCCAAGAGGATAACTGATTCAAAAAACACCACTAACTGCGTAACGGTGACCACCATGCAGTGATCATTCTAAGGGATTTTTTGTTATTTGTTGCATTTTTTTTTAAATAGGCTTGGACATAGAAACTTTTACCTACAGTCACTTTCTTGAAAGGGAAGATAGATGTTGATTGGAGCAGGTTACGAACCTTCGGTTTTAAGAGGAGTAAAGTTCTGGAGACATAATGACGACATCCTTGAAATTTGCTAGGAGAGGATTTCTCAAAGGTCAAAAAAAGCAAAAAAAAAAAAAGTTAGCTAAGTGAGGTGTCGGATATGTTAATTAGGTGAGTTACAGTAGTCATTTACAATGTATGCATGTATCCAAACATTGCATTGTACAAGCCAAATATATATATATATATATATATATATATATATATGCACATGCCATGCCTTCTGATCCAGGGCTTTGCCTCTGTGAGTGTGTGTGTGTGTATCAATTTATTTGTCAATCATACCGCAACAAAGCTGGAAAAAATAATCATGAAAACCATGGTTCTAACCGGGGGATGAGGCCTATCATGTGTTGTTTCCACCTGTACATCTAACACACATGACCATGTTGTCACATCAAAGGCTGAACGATGCCATAGTCCTGCTTGCTGCATTCTGCACCCCACGACATGTTCCAGAGATTTAGAAAATAGGAGGCACTGTGTTCTGGGCCCCTTCTTTTTCCCTAGGGATAATACAAAGATCTTTGTTTTCTCTGCTGATAGGATAAGGCTAGGTTCCCTCAGACAGTGAGGATGCGGGCCCGGGCAAGTCAGGGGGGTGTTGTGGAAGGGAGACTTGAAGTGCTCCTCAGTGGATGGGGGCAGGAGGAGGGAGGGAGGGACAGGTTTGGGGTTTCCCAGCGGGGAGAGCCTGGCCCAGGCTGGGGGATGGGGGAAGGCCATGGAGCATAGGGGCACTGAGTAGGAGCTGTCCCCCAAAAGCAGGCAGGGGGGCCCTGCAGAGGAGGGCAGCCTCTCCGGAGTCCTAGGCAGGGGTGCAGAGGTGCCAGAAGGCAGAGCTCGGGAGCAGAAGGCACAGCTGAACTGAGGGCCTCCAAGTGTCTGCAGGTCGCTGTCCCCCAGCCCCAGCCACGGAGGCTGACAATGTCCCACTCAAGCTGGAGGAGCCATTGACTTTGTCCTCTGCCTCCATGACAGAGGCCTGGAGGAGATTTTTATGAGGAGGGATAAAGGAATCTTCCTGAATGAAGCCTTTAATCTTTTCTCGTGACTACAACACTTTATCCTCCACTTTCTGAACCATTTATTTAATATATAAATACAAATATCTAAATTTAACTGGCTTTAGTTTCAGGGAACTATACACTTACTCAGAAAGCTAACATGGAAATATTCTGATTGCAAAAATAAAGAAAGAAAAGCCACCCATGAAGGCCATCCCACGGCACACGGGCATTAACTTTCTGAAAATCACCCCCTTCTTGCTTTACTATTTGACTTTGACCGAACCTTACGTTGTGTTGGGCCTTATCTTGTGATACAGGCAATTCAAGAAAGCGATTTTAGAAAGACTATTTTAGGGACACCTGGGTGGCTCAGTCTGTTAAGCAGCTGCCATCAGCTCAGGTCAAGATCCCAGGGTTCTGGGATTGAGTCCCACATCGGGCTCTTTGCTCAGCGGGGAGCCTGCTTCTCCCTCTGCCTGCTGGTCTCCCTGGTGTACTCTCATTCTCTCTCTCTCTCTCCCGTGCTTTCTCTCCGGCAAATAAATAAATAAAAATCTTTAAAAAAATAAAAAGACTATTTTAAAAAGACTATTTTTAAAAACTAAAAATATAGTAAGTGTTGAAGCGACTTGGGTTCGTTCTAAACAAAGTCAAAACAAGTGATTGGAAGGTGATAGATCACAGGCAGGTTGATTGATCAGGACTGGACATCATGGGACCCTCATTCCTGACGATTCCATCGCACGTTGGCGAGTTAGCACAGCACCCCAAAGGAGAGGCAGCCAACCTCAGCTCTGTCTGTGACTTATAGAAACCTCTGCCTGGTTTTGATAACATTCTGGCTCATGTCCCTGCACTCTGTTCAGAAACGCAGCCTAAGAATCAAGAGGGAAGAGAAAATTCTCTCGCACTTGGTCATTCCAACTTTGTGAGTTCAAATGGGAATTACTCAGCAGGAGATAGCAAGTTCCACCCAAGTAACTGGGGGCAAAACCCTTTGCATATCCTTTCTGGAAGTGTGAACACATTGTGTATAGGTGAGAACTGCCAGGTTGCAACATGTTTGAGAAGCCACAGTGTTGCACCGGAGAGACGGGCCTCATGCTAACAGCTGGCTGATCTGTGTAGCTCACTCCACGGTTAGTCCCATGTTTCCTCCCATGTCTGCAACATGAGGGGACAGTGATGGTGACAACCACTTCCCTGGGTTGGGGAGATTCCAGTCTGTGAGCTGCTTCGTAAACGAGAAGTTCCCATTATTGTGGGCACCAAGGCCAGTTGCAAGAAACAGAAGAGGAGGGAGGCATAACCGCGTCACGAGGTAACCCCCGGGGCTATCCCACCGTCACCTCAGCATGAGGCGAAAGTAGAACGGTGTAGGAGAGGAGCTCAGGTAATTCTGAGAGTCTTACCTTCTTAGAGAGAAGCATCTAGAACACAAGCTCTTTTCATATCAGCCTCAGTCTCTAGGCTGCCAGCGTTCGTATTCATCATAAGCAGAAGAAATCTTCGAGGTGGTGAACACAGAAGAAAGCTGTGACCTCCCAGCCAACGCACAGACGAACTTGGATGGGTCCTAATTCTGACGAGATAGTAGCAAAATCATCTGGTTTAGAAATAGGTGGAGCAGGATTCTAAGGGCCCGCATTTTGCAGTAATATTTTGACAGTTTGGTTTTAAATCAAATGTTCTGATTAGAATTTTGACCTCGCTCCAAATGGCATTTGTTTTCATGTGTTTGAATATCTAATCAAACAAGCTTTTGTCAGGTTTACACCAGACGATTCTATTTGTTGCAAAAAAAACCTTAGGGAAATATCAGTCGAAATGGAAAAAGATAGACAACAGTTTTTGAAGACACTGGGGAGACAAAATGGGCCTGATCAGTTCGTGTCTATTTCACGTAGAAAATCGAGTTACAATTCTAAATGATCCTTTCAGGATGCACAACGGTCAGAGTGGAATAGGATTTCAGGAGGTGCAAGCTTTTTAAAATGATCCCATTTTCTGGGCCAATTGTGCATGTTAATCTCATTCCTGTTAGGGCATCTTATCTCCTTTAGTGTAGCCGTTTGTGATTGTTTCTGTGCTAGAACAAAAGTGCCTGAGAGAGGGTATCAGACCACTCTGTAAGGAAAAGCTCGCTTTGCATTTCACAAAAGCAGCATCAGATAAGGAAAGCCCTTCTCTCCTTAAAAATGTTGGCAGGTGAGAGAAATCATATGATACTTGTCTTTCTCTGCTTGACTTATTTCACTTAGCATTATCTCCTCCAGTGCCGTCCATGTTGCAGCAAATGTTGAGAACTCGTTCTTTTCTGAGAAACAGACTGGGGGCTTCAGAGGGGAGGGGGGTGGGGGAATGGGATAGGCTGGTGATGGGTAGTAAGGAGGGCACGTATTGCATGGTGCACTGGGTGTTATACGCAACTAATGAATCATGGAACTTTACATCAGAAACCAGGGATGTACTGTATGGTGACTAACATAATATAATAAAAAGTCATTAAAAAAAATGTTGGCAGGTCACAGTGCGAACTCTTCAACGTGAACTGCATGATCGGAGGGAGACGCGGGCGTCCCTGTCCAGATCAGACAGCAGGACACCTCAGTGTCATATTCTGCTTCTGTTTGCCGTCTGGTGAGGGGGGCCCACTCTGTGGTTTCTGGGCAGCGGCCCAGAGCGCATCCCCTCCTGTACAGATTCGGCAAACCCCGCTCAGCTCAGACTCCCTCCTTGCCTGGAAGGTTTGAAGAGCGAGCAGAAGGGAGAGGAACAGATTCTAATATATGACCACATCATTCTCTAAACTCTGAGCAGAGGCAGTCGCTTCCCTGAACACCCTTTGAACTAGTTTAACAAAGTAAATAAAACGAAAATAGGAGGTAAAATGCTTCCCTCAATATTTCCTGCCCCAGTACCCAAATTACCCCTGAGACCTTTCAGATAAATCTGAAACTTAACGACTAACACAGAGCAGGTGGAATTAGGTAAGTGTCTGGTCCTCCTGTTGACCCATCCCAGAAATATATATACTTACTGTCTCAGTAAAACGTTATTTCTTCTTTTGTATTATAACAAGGTTACCATGTCAATGGAAACCTAGAATTTATTTTTTCCAAATTGTCTTATTTTAATCTTCCTAATTTGAAAGGAGGCTGTAAAAGAAAGATTTAGAAGACCTGCAAATAGCTGAATGGTTTTGGAGGAAAAATGAGGGATAGAAAGCTAATTTGAAAATGCTCTGAGATGGAAGGAATCATGGCAGATCGGTTTAAGTTTCCTGTTTGATCGAGGGACCAATGTGAAGATCAGATGTTTTGAGTCAAGACTGGTGTGCAGATTACAGGAGGCTGCTGACGGCAGCGTGGGCAGGTGGGGAGTCCAGAGGGGAGAGCAAGACACAGGGGTGGGCTGGGGAACACAGTTCCCCATGCAGGCCAGTCCTACTGTCCGTGATTCTGGGCTGTGTGTCATGCCACAGTCACTGTGAAGTTAGCTCCAAGCATTTCCCAAACACCTGCTAGAGACATGTTTTTCTGACATGTTGACCGTGACTTTATGAAGAACACAGATTAGCACCTACATAGGGCTCTGGGAGAAAGACAGGATACGGGGTGGGGGGGGGAGATAAATAAGGGGACATACCTGTGGGTGCAGAAAGCCTGGGGTGAGGAGAAGGCCCACCTGATAGGCTGCATTTATAGTGAGACCCATTGTGCCCCCTCAGAGGGTTGGAGTCAGAGGTATGCTGAGCTGATTGTTCAAGTAAAACCAAGGCATGGAAAGAATTAACCGGGGGCGGGGGCAGAGACATTAAATTAATAGTTGCACGATGGCAGATGTCAAATAGAGAGTCATAAAGGGTTTGAAGGCAGATGATGGAGAGGGCTGGTGAGGTCTGAGTGAGCTCTGCTGTGTAGACAGGGAACACGCCTCGAGAATTTCAGTGGATTCCTGGTTCCATGGTGGGAACAGCGCCCACCAAGATTTGAAAACCAAATGACCGATGATGAAGAGGCAGATTCTAGCATCATCCTGTTTTCAAATGACAGTCTGTAAATCGGTCTGTATATTATCTCCGAAATGTAGTTAATTCCTCTCTCCTTAGAGGTAATTCTAGTGGTCCGTAATTGTTGGTTGGATGCTTTTAATCCCCCTCTTTGAATCATGCACAGCAATATTTTCAGATAAATAGATGGTGCCTTTTGATTTCTAGGCATGTCGTCTCTAAACAGGCTACCCCAAGTCCTTACTTCAAACGATCTGTGACTTGTAGGTCACGTGTGAGTGTGAGATTCTCCCGCCTAGAGAAACATATAGGCTGCACAACCCCTAATGCCTTTGGAGCCACGGAGAGACTGGTCTTATCTCATGTGGACACAGAAGTAACAGCAGGAAAAACAAAACAGGAACTTCTGAAATGAAATAAATTTCTAAAACAAAATTGAAATAGAGGTGCAAAGCTTTCTATTACCCCAATGAGACAACTTTTAGCCTCTCCATTTGTTATGCGAAATTTCTTTCCTCCCAGATAGTAACCCAATAGGAGCAAATTCAATTTGGGTGATTAATGAGTATCCAGTGAAGGGGCAAACGCCATGCGGGACTTGGCCTTCATGGTAGGATTTCAGTGAAATCCACAGGAAGGTTTCTTTCTGTCAAGTGTTCAGGGGCTCCAGATACTTTTCCTCAACTTAGTTCCCATCGTCTGATTTGTTTGGGCAGCAGGAACGAGAGTGGACGCGTGGAGACAGGATCAACCAAGGCTAGGACCAGAAGGGAGGCCCAAGGATGACTTAGAGCCAGTGTAGACGCCAAAGGGGAGAAAAGAATTATACTTTGTCGAACATCGCAACTAGTCACCATAATAGGATTTTTAAGCTATCTAAACGTATGCCTCTGGAAAGTCCACAGATTTTGGCAACACTTCCCCATGTTTTAGGGGCTCATGGATCTCTGGTTTGAAACATAAACGTTCTCAAAGCGCATGCTTTCTCTTCCTCACCTGCACTGGGGCAGTGTGTAAGGGGGAGACCCAAGCCCAGCACAGGTCCACAGCAGACTGCCAGCTACTCCAGGCCTGCTCTGTGTGTAGGAACCCATTGAACGAATACCTCCCCTGGACAAGGGTTGGGGTGTCCCTTGGGGCAAGCAGGTATTGAACTTGAAACCTAAAAGATGAGAAGTTTTACAAGAAATGTTGGAGAAATGGGTGGGAAAAGAGGAAGTGAAATTGTTTTTGAACTGGAGGACGATCTCAGGCACCAATTTGCAAGTAAGAGAAAGAAAATCCTGTGAAAAGAATTTAAAATGTCAAATGTTTTCGAAATGAATAGTGTCGGGAAAATGAAGTTCTCTTATCTAATCCAAGCTGGGGAAGCATGAAATGATCTTAGGAAGTGGAATGGCCCTAAATCATCTTTGCTTTTTACTGTAACTTTAGGCAAGTCACTTAACCTCTTTATGCCTCCTTTTCCCGGCCAGTAAAATGGTGGTAAAGATGATAAAATTGGGTTAATAGTACATAGCTAGAGGGGCGCCTGGGTGGCTCAGCTGTTAAGTGGTTAAGCGTCTGCCTGTGGCTCAGGTCATGACCCCAGGGTCCTGGGATCCAGCCCTGAATCTGGCTCCCTCCTCAGCTGGAAGCCTGCTTCTCCCTCTCACACTCCCCTTGCTCTCGTTCCCTCTCTCGCTGTCTCTCTCTGTCAAATAAAGAAATAAAATCTTTAAAAAAAGCAGTACATAGCTAGAACATCATATTGTCGTTGCATAGGATGGCTTGCGAAAACCTTTTGCAAGGTATTCTCAAATATTAATTGTTTTCTCTTGATCATCTTTCTGGTTGTGGAACACTGTAGAAAAGTCTTAAGGCACAGAAATGGGAAAAAACTGAAAACCCTCATCTTTGATCTATTCGACTGAAGGGCAGAAAAAAGGGACAATGTATGTTTCCAATAGGAAAACAAGTGAAACCATGTAGCATGACCCTGGAAAAGCTTTCTAAAGGGGTCTCACGAGACATGGCAGGATTTTAGGCACATGAAGTTATCTTCAGACCAATGGCGTTATATTACTTGTGAGAGGATGTAAGTAACAAGAGACATTGTGAGTTTCAGCAGGGGTATTTTCTTCCATTCTTCAGAGGCCATAGTTCTGTAAGGATTGGTCTCATTTCACAAGATGTATTTCAATAGCAAGGAAAACATTATTTGTTTCTTTCTTTACATTACAAAGAAATGCCATTCTTTGCTTCAATATATTCTATGTCAATGCTTTTTCTAGCTGGCTTCCTAAATGTTCTTTCAGCATCTGTAAGTTCAGTCCTACCTACTGAAAAGTACTATTTTCATGAAACACTACCATCATAAGTCAATCATTTTACATCATTTCTATTTTAACAATGTTATTTTGATGAAACATCAGCATCCATAACATTATTTTAAAGGGAAACAAATCATTCTGTTTTCTTTTCCTCCTTTTTCAGCCTGAAGGAGTAGGTAATTTCTTAAAGATCCATGACCAAATCGCATAAAAGTGTTGTCAAATTCCCAAAAGTAAATGATGGCGGAAAGTGATGTATTGGGTTTTAGCTACTTTAAAACAGACATTTTCCCCCAACAGATTTGAATACGGGGTGTCTGTTTTTGTTTTTGTTTTTTTTTCCAACCTAATCTGCTAAGTAGATATTTCATGAAGATTTCTGAATATTCACTGTGAAGCTGACAAGAAATGTCTGTACGGGAAATGCACATCTGGACGAGATCAGCAGGTCTTGAGAAAACCACATGACTGGGGGATCAGCAAGAGAGCAAGAGAGCGAGTGGGGCTGGAGGGAACAGGAAGTGTGGCAGCCATCCATGCTCTGCTATGGGGTTATATGTAACTGGAGTGCTTCCCTTCCCGTGCTATACAGTGCCCTGTGCTGTGAAAGTCTCCCCATTAATTTACACATTGCATTATTGATAGACATTTTGATGTCTTACAGTGCGGTTCAAAAACATGCAGCTATAACCAGACTTGCACATGTAACCTGGTGCTCACACATGCGTGGTGCATATGCACACGTATGGTGCACACTTGTGATCATTTCTCTAGTACGTCTGTGCCGGAGGGAGATGCCAGGTCACAGAATATGAATAACTTAGTAACGTTTCTACAATTGTGAAACTCAAAAAGAGAGCATGAAAACATAGAGTTATTTTCACTAAAGTTAAGGTAAATTTGGCAGCAAAATTCACTTGGGGCTTTTTTGGGTTTCCCTGTAGCCCGCTCAGTGTGAGCATTTGCACGTTACACTGGAAAAATAGAGAGGAGTTTGCTTAGGGGGTGTCTCCCCAGACTTCATCTTCCCTACTATACAGCATGGGAACCACACTGTTAAATGATACACTACCTATAATGTTGTCATACTACACCTTGCCATGTTACAAATGGAAGTCTTATGGGTAACAGCCATGTGAAAGTTCTCCTCATTCTAATTTCTCAGATTTTCCATGCACGTAATCATGTCACTAGACAATGACACTTTCATTCTTCCTTTCTAAGCTGTACATTTTGTTACTGTGTTTGTTTCTCTTGTCTTTCTGCACTGGCCAGAAACCACAGTGTGGTTTTCAGGAGAAATGGTGATAGGGGCGTTCTCTCCTCTCACTGCTTTCAAAGGAAATTATTTTTTTTTTTTAAAGATTTTATTTATTTATTTGACAGAGATAGAGACAGCCAGCGAGAGAGGGAACATAAGCAGGGCGAGTGGGAGAGGAAGAAGCAGGCTCACAGCAGAGGAGCCTGATGTGGGGCTCGATCCCATAACGCCGGGATCACGCCCTGAGCCGAAGGCAGACGCTTAACCGCTGTGCCACCCAGGCGCCCCAACAAAGGAAATTATTTTGATGTTCACCATTGAGGTTTGCTGTCGGAGGTTTCAGAAGGTTCTCCTTAGCCTAATACGGGTATTATACACCTTTTGTCACCATTCGGCCAACAATACTGCTAACCTCAACTATGTATTTTTGATTACTGGAATGTTCAGAAACGTATTTTTATAATTTCAAAACATATGGGATGTTTACAGAATTTTTTAGTTGTTTCTTTTCTGGTTTACTTGCTGGTAATTAAGAGATTGCTCTATGCTTTGCATAGAGCGCGGGGTATTACACCCAAACAATGAATCATGGAACACTACAGCAAAGCTAATGATGATACTGTATGGTGACTAACATAACGTAATAAAAAAAAAAAAAGGAGAGGGAGAATGCTTTCTGCTTTCTTCCCTCTGCCTCAGTTAAATCTTACGTAGGAGGCCAGTTTAAAGAGAAATAAGTGCGGTTCAAAAACATGCAGCTATAAACATACTTGCTTGTTTGTTTGTAATTGTGGAGAAGGAATTAGGCTGGTAAATTCCTAAAATATAATTGCTGAACTAGGAAATCAGAAGCTATTTCATTAGCATTCTGGGTTGGGTTGTCTTTGTTTGTCTTTGTTTTGTCTAGGCCCTTGGTTTTGTTTATAGGTCACTTCTAGTCTCCGACATTCACAATTTGTATTTATAATATTTTTTATTATATTATGTTAATCACCATACAGTACATCCCTAGTTTTTGATGTAAAGTTCCATGATTCATTACTTGCGTATAACACCCAGTGCTCCATGCAATATGTGTCCTCCTTACTACCCATCACCAGCCTATCCCATTCCCCCACCCCCCTCCCCTCTGAGGACCTCAGTTTGTTTCCCAGAGTCCATAGTCTCACAATTTGTATTTAGGAAAGTCGGTAACATCCACTGATGTGAGGGGCACCGGGAGAACTATTTCATAGAGATTGAAGACCATCCCAGGTACAGATGCTTTAAGTTTAAGGCCAAATTTTTAGCTACAACACAATGTGTTCTTTACTCCCTCACAATTGTCATTCAAAAGGCTAAAGTTTCATAGAAATAAAGAGAGAAGAGAAATTAAAGATCTGCTGCAAATATACTCTATTAATTTTTTTTAACCATTTTTAAAACAAGATTAAACTGTTAGATGAGTTTCGTCAAACTACCGTAAAGCTGGAAAGCTGTGTTTCCAAGAACAATAGTTTCATTCGTCAGCTACTTTACTCTTATTTTCCTCTGTTTTTGGTGATATATTGAGAATACCACTTAATTATTGTAAAGAAAGTGAGAGAGTTGTTCTCCTCACTGCAGGTTCTATAAGGAAAAACTAAGAAAAATCAGAAATACTTATCAACCTGCAAATAAGCTTAATAATGATATGAAACTGAAGTCATGAACGGATTAAAATCGGGACTACAATCTAGCAAGATATACAATTTTATGAAATAAAGGGTTTCTAATGTACTTTCTAAAGTGCATAATAACATAGAGTACACTCTATTTTCAAAGAAAAATATTTTCCCTGGGACCTAGTAAGCTATGATTTCCCAGGATGAGATACTGTCCCTTCCTCTGGAAAAAAATATTTATTATTTTTAGGCAAAAAGTAAGAAAAAGTTTTTTCTCTTGTGGCTGTTCATGTACTCTTCAAGCTATTAGGAAAACAGGGAAAGGAAAAAATCAAAATGAGAATTCTAATGGGCATACATTCTAAAGCTTAAGATTCATGTTTCTTAAAATTCGATTTGATCTATAATTTTTCAGTTACAAGACCATTTTGATCTAATAGTCCTATGATTTAAGTGTTCCAGTGTCTTAATTTTATTGATTTAATTCATCTCTCCACCCAATGTGGGGCTGGCACCCAGGACCCCGAAATGGAGAGTCACGTGCTTTTGTGACCGAGCAAGCCAGGCACCCCAGGGATCAAGGGTTTTAAATGTGCTGGTCTTTCAAACACAAGATGTACAGCTAAGTCTTCGGGGAAACAGCCCGTCTTCCTCTTCCCCTTCTGATGTTATGGGCAGGGTCGCATGCTCCTCAGAGGCTTTTCCCCCAAGGAAGGCATGAGTGTTGAGTAGCAGGCTCTGGTGTGTGATGGGAAGAAGAAATATATTGATTTAAATATTAGTATATCGATTCAAATTTCTCAGAGGACCTGTATGCACTCTAACAGGTGTACAAACTGGTGGGTGTCATTTTCTATCTGTCCTAAGTCGGAGGCCGCTGGGGGTACTGGTGGCTTGATTATCACTTGGGTTTTTTTTTTTTTTCTTCTTCTCAAAACGTTCAACACCTACTTCTGTCTGTCCTGGTCCCTCTGTCCAGCTATCTCTACTTCGTAGAGTAAGTCAGGGCTTAGCAAATAGGCCTGACCTATGGTCTGATTTCTCTCTTCATTTTCTGGAACATGCCATAGCATCAGTCTACCCTGATAAACACATCGTTGCTCTCATCTTTTATGTGATTAGAATGGATTGAATTTTACTAATTTTTGGTCTTTGTATGTGCCACACTCAGGAACACGCCTGCACACATGTTGTGGGCATTTATTCCCAGAGTTCCCGTATCGTTCCTACTGTGAACATTGTGATCGTTTTGGCAAGAATCGATAAAAGTTCTCAAAAAGAAACCAGCGAGAAAAGCAAAAAGATACATCGTGATAGCAGAAACCTACATTGGATTAAAGCCAGCGTCCGCCTGCTTGTACTCTGCTCCTGATAATGGCATCCTTAGAGGGTCTGACGCGGAATCGTGGCTCTACGGACTTTGTAAGTTGTGATTGTGGGGCAAGCATTCTCTCAGATGTCAAAGAGACCCCTTTTCCATGGATCAACTCAAATGTCAATTTTTCTACAGAACTACGTTCAATCCAGATTGAAAAATCTAGAAAGCACTTTAGAGATCATCCAGAATGATAAGGTCGTTTCATATTTAAAAGAGCCAAAAGCTCTTCATATGATGCAAAAAGCTATACAAAAATAAACATTCCTTGGCATTATCAAAACTCTTCATTAGGATTCCTGTTGAGTAATCACTCAGAAACTTGTGCTTTCTGAAAAGAATACTGTTTTTACACACAATCAATTTTTCTGTGTTTTGATAGACAGAATTGATAGCTACCAACTGTTCAGTGGGGCCCAACTACCAACCACCAGCTCTCCATACAGAGCCTCTTGGTTCAAAATAATATTTCTAAGCCCATGTTTTCCCCAAGCTAACCAATGTTTCTCACAGAGCAGAGTCTAGCTGTCCCTACTGGGACCGCCACAAGCCCCCATGCCTTCCAGCCCTGATGGCCTGTGATAATTCTGCCATTCAGCCACATGAATCAGTCAGGTCCTTAAAGAAGTTACGTTCGCCTCGCTTCCAGAGTTCAGCTTTAAAAAATTCTTCCTGTTTATATGGCTGAAAATTATCCTTGAAAGTAGTTGGAATATCTCATTCAGTTACTTACTGCTTCTAAAAATCTTCCATAATTATTATCCCTTTATTTGAGAAAAGAATATGTTTATATGCTTAAAAGAATATGTGTATATGTAATATATACATATCACATGTATATTTAATATGTATTATATAGCTTATATATACGTAGAATCTATGCACAAAAGAACATAAGCCATAAACATATACTGAGTCTATACCAAAGTTATCTGTGGTCACAGCTTAAAGACGGTATAGAATAACTCTGCACACATCACCCTAGTCGGTTTTCCTTGGGAGTTTTTCAGAGTAATAGATTTTGCCTGGAACTAAGAGATTATCTGCCCTATTTTTTATACTTCACTTAGAGATGGCAGAGTCCTCAAAAAGAAATAGGCTATAGGCATATTCATTTGTAAGGCAAATTTAAAATCTATTTTTTGTTTAAAAAATAAATTAGCACTCATTATTAATTACACCAGCAAAAATGACTACTATTAAGAATTTGTATGATATACAAAGAACACTTAAATTTTCACTGCAATTATATTTATCTTCTTTCAAAGCGTTGTCTGAGGGATAAGCTGATTTTAATTCAGTATTAAAATCAATTCATCCTGGCTTTAATTTAACATCTCTTTCTGTATATCCCCTGTGTGTAATAAGATGCTTCTGCAAATATTATAATTTATTATAATAGCAAATAAAGTGTTTAGTTTCCTCTTGTATTTCAAGAATTTGTGTCTGACAAAGTTAGCCTTAGCAGATATCATAAATTCCTGAGCTGGTTCTAGAATTTCTGTGTAAAAACAGTCAGGAAGTCTTCTATATGTTGCGAAGTCCTTACCTACATGGTGAGATTCAGACAAAACTGGAGAGTACATTATCTTCAGAGCTACACCAACTCATTCTCTAAAGCCCACTAATTAATTCCAGTCTCTCAGTGATATTTCTGTTGTTAGCAGGGAGTTTGGCGTGCGTTCCAAAGGACGTTTGGTGTAATTGCCATCAGACAATTGAATATAACCTTAGTCCTGATGCACAATGAATGGTCAGCTCAGTTGGTGATTACTTGCTAGTTGTACCCAATGCCGTATTCATACTCTTCACAGATACTTGAGTGTAAAAAGGTATCTTAATCAGAATTATTCTTCTTTGCAAGAAGCAAGGAATATTATTTTTTCAATTAATAGTTTACCTTTCATCTACAAGGCTTTATAAATACAATGTGTTATAAACTGTATGAAACAATTAGAAATGCCAACATTGTATGGACCAAATTTAACTTTGAAATATGCTATTCTAAATAAACTATTATAGTATTTCTTAGTTACAATACTCTTTTAATAATGCTTTTTGTCATAATCAACCTGTTGTTTTGAGAATCTTCACCAAGACAAAAATGTACTAAATGTATAGAAGAAAGCTCCAAATTAAGCCTCATTTGCAGGTGGTCCATTATGGAAGGACTTCTCTTGATAATAAAGACTTTTTAAGAAGAAAAAAAATCTAAATTCCTGCATTCACACTATAATTGTCTTGTTCAGTGAAAATGGTGTTTTGAAAAATTGTTGGTATGTAATGTCACCACATAATTAGAGCCTTACTCTGAGCAACTTTGTAATCAGTAAGCACCGCATGACGCGAGCAGTTTCCTTCCGTAGGAAACTTTGACAAAATGGTCCTTTCTTTTTAAATTTATAATTTCCAAGTGAAACATAATGACTTCTTCAAAAATATAATTTTCGTTTTTGTGTGTAATCTCTACCTACCCTTCGTGCATGAGCTCCCCACTATCGCTTATGTTGTGAGATGTATGGTAGGGATAAGCTGGTCTCAAACCCCAAATGCCTGGGGAGGAAATCTCTCAGTATGGAAGGAGACTGCTAATAATAACTAGCACAAAAGCTTTTCTGCATTCCCAGATGCCTTTGGAAAATTTTATCCCCAACATCATCGCTACTCCACAAAAGTAAGGAGTCTGACAGGTACATTATTGAATATAAATGTCCATTGAAAGGCATCGACCTTAAAATGGTCCTCCTACCTTTCTGACAAATGTGCCGGATTGACCCTGCTTCTGCACCTCCCTCCTGTCATTTCCTCAGCCTTGTCTTCAAGCTGTGGCTAAGGGAAGCAAGTAAACTCTTGGGAAATCAAGAAGTGCGACTAGGAAGCGATCGCGGAATAATAATAACTAACGCAGCAGAGAGAGATGAGAAGGGGAACAGCTTCTCCAGGCTGATTTCTTACCTCCCCATGCTAAGTAGGTCTGAATACTTGCATGTTTGTTTTCTTTCTTTCTTCCTTTTGTTTTCTTTATGCCTATTCCAGGAGGCTGAAGGCATCCCATTTCTACGAGCATCGTTTCTCCTTGGTTTCCTTTACTAATGAGAACTGGCTGGGAATCAGAGCTGGGTATGCATTTCTTCTCTACCAATGGGCACTAGAAAACTTTACTCATTTCTAAGATGGGAATAATGCTACCAACCTTTTAGGAATTGTAACAGAATTTGAATGAGAAAGTTTACCTACTAAACAGGAAAGTGCCTTACAAAGAAACATAGGTCTTTTAAGTCACAAACGATAAAGATAGATAAGGAGGAAGATAGATGACAGATGATGATAATAATAACAATAACAATAATGGATAGATGGTAGATGAAGATACGTAGATATTCAGAAACCTCAGCCATCTGGGTCTGACATTACTTTGTTTCAGAATAACATTGTGAAGTCAGTCCCCTCAACTCCAGAGCTCCCCAAAGCAGCATGACAAGAGTTGAATGAGGAGAGGCCCACAGGGCCTTTGGAATCGTTCTGTTGGAAAGGCGCCCTGGAATATGAATTTCCTCTGCCTCTAAAGGGAAAAGAGGCTTCTGGGAGTTTCTTGAAGCCTGGCTGGGAAGGACCTGGGTGATCTCACCAGGGGGAGGACAAACTGAGGGCTTCCATCGCCTTTGAAATGTAAACACCTACAAAGATAAGCTTCAATCCCCCTGGGGGTCTAGGGGCTATTTCATCTCCCCCAGAGTAAACCAGGTGTCTACCACGGATACGACCCTGGGACTCCTGTGAGATAAGAAATGAATTATCATTTTGGATGGCAGCAAAGAGCTCCGCTGTTAGGGAAGCACATGGTGACTGAGTAATCCTCATGGTAGGTGAGAAAGAACACATTTCGGGGGAAGTTGAAATCTCCTGTAGACTAGCCCTCAGGCAGCTCCCCCATGCCTCTGGTCAGTCTCACCTGTGTGCGTGGTGGACCCTGCAGGGCCGGTGGTCCAGAGTGATGGCAGCCAGGGTACATTCCAGCCCATTGTCAGCAGCTGCTCCACTCCAAGCCCAGAAGAGCACTGGGCTTCGTAGAATGAGTCCCCTCAGCATCCAGGTCTCCCAACATCTGCAGGGGCACCAGCCTGCCCTCCGTGCACCTGACTCACCCGTGCTTCTGCCCATCACCTCCGCTCGCCTATGCCCTGGGGGATTGTCTGCTTTGCATCTTCTGGAGTGGAGATCATTCACTCCAGGTGTGCACCCCAGCGCCTGACTCCTCCTGCAATCTGACTCCCCTCCAAGCCCACTGGTGAGCCTCTGCTCACTGAGCCCTGGGCTGTTCCTGTTGCCCGGTGACTCCAGATCACCTCTGGCCTCGGCATCTGGCCAACTGTCCTCCATCCAATGGGCTGCAGCCACCTCTTCTTCCCCAAGGGCAGGGCTCCTGAAGGCGTGTCCTTCCTGGGACGGTATCCCTCAACTCTAGTGTATCATCAGGGTTTTACTTCCATCTTGTTGGCCAACAACAATCTGCAAATCAAATCCAGCCTGCTGCCTATATTTGGCTGTAAAGATTTATCAGAATATCAACACGCACACTAGTTTACCAGTTGTCTGTGGGCACCACAATGGCAGGAGTGAGTAGGTGTGATAGAAACTGCTCAGCCCTTCAAGGTGAAGACAATTCCCGCTGGGCCCTTTACAGAACGTGTTTGCTCACCTCTGCTTTATATGAAAATTCCCCCATCGAAATTTGGAAGTGATTGGGAAGGCAGCAGCATGAGAGTTGCCACCCCAGGCTTAGAAAGTGTCTAGTCTCAGTGTTTTAAATAATTCCTACAGGGCTCATGAATGTGTCTCAAGCTCGCCTGAGGATGGACCTGGGGGAGATATCAAGTCCAGACCTCAATTCAAATAGGGCGGCAGCTACGTTTCCGTTTGTTTTGTAGGCCGGGCTTCTGAAAAATTATGTTTTGTTTTTTGAAAAATAAAGCCTCCCATACTCAAAAGTCTTAAAACTATAGGCAAAGTGGTCCCATTTTACAAATAGGGAAAGTAAATCTGGGATAGGCTGACCCTTACTCAACATTGCAAAGCTAGTTCATGGCAGAGTCAAAGGAAGGCACCACGCCTTCTCACGTGGGGCGTAACCCACAGGCAGAGCCGCCTGCAACGGTCCGTCCTAATGAAACCCTCCCAGGCCGAAGTGGGTGCATGTGTCATGGCTTTGGAAGAACAGCACAGGGAAGGATGCTCCAACCTGGAAGAAAGAAAACATTAAAAAAAAAAAAAAAAAAAGGAATGCAGCTCAGTCTTTCTTGGTGTGACCTACACGGATTATGAAAATAACATGAAATGGAAAACCGTGGTTTTCTGTTCACTTACACGTCCGTGACTACACACGCACTGCTAAAACAATACCACAATGTGAAAATCCCATTGAGAACGGAGCCTCCCTGATACACACTTTGAAATTCCGGAGATCATGTCAGGTAGTGCTTAGCGATTCTGGAATGTACGCTAGCTTAACTAAATTTCAATAGACTCCAAACAGTAAATACTAACTCTGCTACTGTAGTCCCTTCAATTAATTACTGTGAGCTTTTAGTTTCAGGCAATTATTCAAATTGATGGAAACCCAGAACCTCATAGTTTTTGTTCACAAAAGGGGAACATTCTTTATATTTGTGGTTACCTGCGGGGATGGCCTTTCTAATTCACATGCAAAGACACTTTAACAAATTTGATGACAGCACTCTGGTGATGAAATTTCCTCCTCGCATTGAACTATCTCGAAACCGTTATTTTATTTTTACTTCCCTGCAATTATGACAGTTATTATAATTATTAATTATAACATATATAATCTCTGTATAATAAATCTATCATACATCATTTTATACGTCATCTTTAAAAATGTGAACAAAATCCATGATTGACTCTGCTCTTTTCTCACTTCCATTGAGGATTACATTCTATTTTCAGTGTCCTTGATGTCACATGAAGCATGAAAGCAGGTCTTGTAAATCAGGCACACTGTTACAAACCTGAGTGACCCCAGACCTCATTTCTTTGGTTGGCCTTGTGTTCCCTCCACTACTAGAAGCCGGTTTCTGTGTGCTGTGCCAGAACTTGTCACATTAAGGAAAGGGACTCCAGCAGAGGTGAGTGTGGTTCACAGGAAATGGCTCACCTGGTGACCTGGTGGGTGCCTCCTGCCCTGTTCCTCCCTGGTCCTGGCGCTGGGATGGCAGGAAGCCCGTAGCCCCAGGCCCTCTGGTCAAAAACCGGCGCCTTCCCACAGGTTGCCAAGACTTCTCAGCTTTGGACGACCCTGAGAGACCCACAGGACACGTTACACAGCTAACTTAAGAGCCTGCATTGAGAAGATATTTGCAAAAGACACTACAGAGAAAAGACTGATATCTAAGATCTACAAAGAACTTCTCAAACTCAATACATGAGAAACAATCAAATTATAAAATGGGCAGAAGATATGAACAGACACTTTTCCAATGAAGGCATACAAATGGCTAACAGACACATGAAAAAATGTTCAAAATCATTAGCCATCAGGGAAATTCAAATCAAAACCACACTGAGATACCACCTTACTCCAGTTAGAATGGCAAAAGTTGACAAGGAAGGAAACGACAAATTTTGGAGAGGATATGGAGAAAGGGGATCCCTCTTACATTGTTGGTGGGAATGCAAGTTGGTACAGCCACTCTGGAAAACAGTGTGGAGGTCCCTAAAAAAGTTAAATTATTGAGCTACCCTATGATCCAGCCATTGCACTACTGGGTATTTACCCCAAAGATACAGACGTAGTGAAGAGAAGGGCCATATGCACCCCAATGTTCATAGCAGCATTGTCCACAATAGCTAAATCGTGGAAGGAGCCGAGATGCCCTTCAACAGATGACTGGATTAAGAAGTTGTGGTCCATNAAGATGTGGTCCATCTATACAATGGAATATTAGCCTTCAAAAAGAACGGTTTCTCAACATTTGCTGCAACATGGATGGGACTGGAGGAGATAATGCTAAGCGAAATAAGTCAAGCAGAGAAAGACAATTATCATATGATTTCTCTCATCTATGGAACATAAGAACTAGGANAAGAAAGGGGGGGTAAAGAGAAGGGGGAATGAAGCATGAGAGACTATGGACTCTGGGAAACAAACTGAGGGCTTCAGAGGGGAGGGGGATGGGGGAATGGGTTAGACTGGTGATGGGTATTAAGGAGGGGACGTATTACATGGAGCACTGGGTATTATATGCAAACAATGAATCATGGAACTTTACATCAAAAACTAGGGGGGCGCCTGGGTGGCACAGTGGTTAGGCGTCTGCCTTCAGCTCAGGGCGTGATCCCGGCGTTATGGGATCGAGCCCCAC
>NC_048235.1:521424-751260 GCF_002007445.2 Ailuropoda melanoleuca
AAAAAAAAAAAAAAAAAAGAGCCTGCATCAGGGCACTGGACTTTTGCACTATTTGTTTTCTGGGTCAGCAGTAAAATGAAGAGGTAACAGCTCAGTTAGAATCCAAGCCATTATTTCCAACCAACTTTGAACCCAGGGCAATCTCTGTGACCTGGCCAGTTCCTTAGTACCTCTAGCTTTCAGCTAAGGATTTCCTCGGATTCTAAGATAATGCTTACAGAAGCAGGGCTTTGCCAAACATTTCCAACTGAAGTCTCATCATCTGCATATTTAAAGAGTTCCAACAGATCGATAAGACAACATTTTTTTTTTAGATACAAAATATGGTCAAAGCACTGAACCAGTTAAATCAAAGAAGAACATAATATCCAAATGCCCAATTAGCAACTGGAAAGGTGCCCAGCAACATTATTTTTCAAGAACATGCAAATTGCAGCCAGAATGTGTTACCTTTATAGATCCATCGGTAAAGGGCTGAACTTGAAACAAACCAACAAACCAAAACAAAGTTTGTCAATATTGAAGAAAGTACTGGAATATTGGAAAATTTTGGCAGGTATTAAGAAAAGCATGGAACGACCAGAACATGCATATGCTATTGGAGAGAGGGGAGCTCACCCTCCTGGATGGCTGGTTGGTAGGGAACACTGAGCTGGAAGTAAGGCCTGGCCCAGCACCCAGGCATTGGGCTCCTGCTTCTGTATTCGAGAGAATGACTATAGACATTGCCCAAAACACACATATAGTAAGGCTCAGAGCAGCTTTGTTCATAATATCACAAGACAGGAAAAAACAACAAAACAGTTCCCATCCAAAGGAGTATAAATAATTAAATTTTTGGTTTATCCATGCTCAGTGGGATGCCATAAATAAAGATTAGGCTATGGATGCACAAACAATTCGGAGAGCTTGTGTGGATCAGAAGATCATGCAATGTGAATGAGATTGTACTGTATGACACCCTTTTGATAAAGATCAGAGACAGGCAAAAACAATTTATAGAGTGTGAGAGGTCAGGAGAGAGCTTTACTGCCCTGGAGCGTGGATCTCCTTGACTGAGAAATCATGGGAGAACCTTCTAGAGTGCTGCATGTTCCATGTCTTCGTCTGTGCTGGCTCCCAGGTACATACAGGTGCAAACGGTCATACGAATGTGCACTTCAGTTCAGCACCTGTCATATATTTTTCCGTACGCTATTTCTCAGTTAAAAATACTAAAAGGAATCCGTCCTTGTCCTTTCATCTGGTGAAGTTTTGAATGAAATACTCTCTCCACCCAAGTTCTTTTGTCCCTATAAAGTTGTTGGGTTTCTTAGCATCCCTCCAATTACTTCTAAGATAACCACATTAAAGACCTCTTGCCCTCAAAAGGTTTCGACCTCTAGGTAGCATGTAACGGATGTGTACTAGGTGTAGCAAGAAACTGTTTTTTCTTTAGTTCTAATTACTTGCCTGTATGGAAGCATAGCCTCCCTCCTAGGCTCAAAGCTCTGCCTCTATTTAATTGTTTTAAGTCCCTGTCTTTCAAGACCGAATGCCTCCTGTGTCTGCATTTTGTCTGGGAGCCTCCTGATTCTGTGAGCCTGCTCCTTGGCGTTCCCACGGCTGTCACCCACCCAATCAGTGACACATCCGGGTACCGAGTCTATTTGCATACACATCAGAGGATGCTATTAGCCAACTCCTACACGTAGTCCTGAAGCCTGTGTGTTTAGAGATTTGTACTCATTTTTGACCAGTTCCTTCATTTTTAGCTCCCTGTTTCTGAAGACAGTTGACATCTCCTGACCGAATTAGGGGAAGCTCTGATGGGCATTCTGTCACTCACCAAGCCTTTATGCAGCACCTAATGGACTAAGGCAGGGTATCTAAAGAATAAAATAAAACACGGTTCCTACTCTGGTGAGTTTGACTGAGAATGGAGCAAATCACATTCCTCAAAACAAAAATTAAATATAGATAAAGAATGTATGAAATATTTACCCTCTAAGTTATATGTTATTCTCTCCCTGACAACAATATCATAAAAAAGCTTTTATTCAAAACTTTAATATGAAACAATATATTGTAATATATTCAGGATCCCAAAATAATAGTTTATGCCAGGCCATTTTTTATCTTTAGGTTGCGCAAACATTTTAGATTCCATTATTATTTACTTCATTTATTTTTATGAGGTGTTGTAGCTAGTCAGATTAATGTTGAAATTTGACCTTTGAAGTTTAGTGCACTACTCATAAACTTTATATGAATAAAACACAATTTGTTCCTTTCCAGCTTTGAAGTTGAGTGGAGAATAAAAATATACATGAAATGAGCAGTATAAACTTGTGTTTGATAGATCCTCCTGGTTTCTATGGCACATAATTTTGCAGAATCTTGGAATAATCTTCAAGTCCCGTTGAGCAAGAGATATGAACCTAACTGAGGAGACACAGTGCATACAGAAGAGACCATTAGTAATGGCAGGCACAGGAACAGAATGAGAAGCACAGATATTTTGAACTCCGAGTTGATTTGTTGCAGAAATAAGCATGGCTGGTGATGTCAACAGAGGCTCCAAAGAAGTGGTAATCATAGCTGTGATGTTAGGTAGCGAGAAATTCAGGAAAATATTCCAGGTGTGAAGAACATACCTTTGCCTGATCATAGGTGTTACAATGTGAACAAGCAATGATTTTTCAAACAAGGGGCTCAGTTTTGTTGGAAAGGAAAAAATTAGCCATGATGGAGAAGGAGATCTATCTGGAAAGCAAGTTTGAAACTAGATCATGAAAAATGCTGAAAAGCAGAGTTTAGAAAATAAGAAGTCATCAAACTCATTTAGCAAGAGGTCAACATCACGAAAATATTTTTGTATTAGACCAACTCTATTTCTGACTTCTGAATAAATTAAATATATATCCAAGAGACATTATAATGCAAAGGGAGCAGTAATAAACCAGCTGCCTTCTCATCACTTAGCAGCTTTTGGAATAATCTTCTCATGAGGTGATAAGCGTCTGGACTAAGAGGGTGACATTGGAATCAAAGAGGGTTGTACTTCAAAGATACTTGAGAGGAAGTCTGATAGGATTTGGTAACTCTTTGCATAAGGTGTGGGGGAAGGGAGGAAAAAAATCACTACCTCAGCCAGGAAATGAAGATAAACGGTAAATTCGGAAGAAAATGCAAACTTGAGAGAGAGAAAAATGGCAAATGTCTATGAGAGCTAGTTATTTATAAAGCACATTCGTATTTTAATAATTTAATATATCTATCCATGTGTATGCGTACTCAAGCACACAGAAAAAAATTAGGTATGTAGAGTTTAAGGATGGATGTCAACACCCCTCCCCCATGTCCACTCTTGGATTTCCTTCCAGATAAACTCTTTGTACAAAAGTCCTTGTTTTGGGGTCTATTTGTGTGTTTGTTTGTGTGCACACATATATATGTGTAAAACTCAGGCTAAGACATTCGATATGAGAAGGGACAAGTTGACCAGGCCCTGATGGAATTCTGGACCAGGCTAGTCCCTGCTCAGAGGGTCCAGAGGACCTTCGCTTGTGGTAAGTGGAGAGTCCTCCTCCCTCCCATGCTTGGCTACGGAGAATGGACTGTCCCTGCCATATGTTGGACAGGGAGGAAGAACTTTATGTTATGAGTTTTGCCATTCTAATCGGGTGGTGAAAAGCATAAGGGTGATCAAGTTTACCAGCTTCTGCCAACTGCCATGAAAGCCTGTGGAAAGGTCGGTCAACCACTATCTTGGGGGATGCTGTGAAATCCAGACTGCCCCACTTCCACCCCAAGCTGAGTTTAAACAGAGGCTCATGCTATGGAAAGAGAAAATCAGGCTCAGGATTCGCTCGTAAGGGAGGCCACGTCTCAAGGAGCTGTGCAGACTGTGACATGCAAGGTCAGTCCAGGAGGGACAAAGTCTGTGACCTGGAGGGTGACATTGGTGCCATCAGCCCGAGCTCCCCGAGCTCTCAGGCTCTCCTACAGCCCTCTGCCTTGCAGAAGCAGCCCTACTTTGAAGACCTCTTCCAGGGCAGATGCCTGGGAGGATACTGCTAGTCTTTGTCTCTCCCATCTCTTCTCCTGGCCTTCAGGCCAATGATCATGAGCAGGGCTCAGTATAGCCCATGTGGGGAAGCTCAGTCCTGCTTCAGGAGAAAAGCCCACTCACTATAAGAACCACAGAACCAGAAATGGGGGCATGAAGCAAGAGTTTATTTGGGTGTCAACCTGGACTGAATGGAAACTCACTCCTGTGACTTAAGATGGAACATGATGCCAAGAAAACCTGGAGCCTGGCAATCTGCTATCGATGCTTCTTGAAGCTTGGACACAATAATGCCCTATGGCGGGAGTCAGAGGCTTTAGGTGGGTTTGATGTTACATGTGGGAACCAGAAACCCAGCTGGCTGTGTTCTTCAGGAGGGTGGTTCTCTGCAGTCTCCAAGCTATTGTACCTATCTGATCCCGTTTATATGAAGTTTCGGTAAAGGTCCTTTAGCCTATGATGTATATACAGGGGTGTGTGGGTGCCCAGCACTGGGAGGGAAGCAAGTGCAAGAGGGTAGGAAGGTTGACCCAGGAGGGAAATTCCATGTTAACGTGGCCAGGATTCCAGGGGTGTGCACGCCTGTCAAAATTCATCAACCTATACAATCAACATCAGCTCATTGTATTTGCGTACATTACACCCCAAATATGAGAATCCTAAGAAATATGGCCAAAGGGAGAGAAAATGAGTCAGAACCAACAGTTATTGAGGTAGGCAGTGTAAGAAGTGAAGCGAAAGTTGTGGAGTTGGAAGTTGTGAGTTGGAAGCTCAAGATAAGGATTTCGATTTTATTTTTACTATCCTGGCACACAGTTAAATGTATGGGAGTAGGAGATAAGCACTATCTGGCTTGTGTTTCTGCTTTGGAGAAATGTCTAAAATGGAAAGGTGCTTTTGGAACGCGATGCACGTGAAGTTTAAGACAGGACCCGTACCGAGTGCTGATTTCCCTCTAAAGGCAGATCTAGTCCTCTCAGTTGCGTCAGGTGTCTGAACATCAAGAAAGAGTGAAAGATGAAGAGAGCATGAATCCAAGGGATAGATATGCATGTTCCAAGCCTGCTGATCATAAATTCAGAAAGGATTTCTACTAACGGGGATTTTGGCCACACCAGCAACAGCATTACGTGCCTGGCTGGTGCCTCACACGCTGGTAGACACTGAGATACAAAACTTAGAGACCGAAGTGATTTGACTTTGAATAATGATTCACATTTGCCTGTATGACAACTTGAGTTTACGTGCTTCTTAACTACATCATCAGGCTGCGTCTGCACCTCTGTCATCTATTTGCTTTCAGATTTTTTGGTAGAGCTGTCAGTTTGCAGAGAGGTGCTTCCAGATGAAAATTTACTTAACGTAATGCTCAGTGTAATAGAACAAATATAGGAAGAAATTCAGTGGAAATGTTTGAATAAAATTAGTAATATTTAAAATCCCTTTTCTCTATTTCACCGATTCTCCCACCCACCTCCCTTCTGGCAACTACTGTCTTGTTCTCTGTAGTTAAATCTGGGGTTTTTTGTTTCTTTGTTTGTCTGTTTTTTTCTTTGTTTATTTTTTTTAATTCCACATATAAGTGAAATCATATGGCATCTGTCTTTCTCTACCTGACTTATTTCATTTAGCATCATACCCCATAGGTCCATCCATGGCATTGCAAATGGCAAGGACTCCTGCTTTTTTATGGCTGAATAATATTCTATCCATATATCTATATCAATGGAGGCTTAGGCTGCTTCCATGATTTGGTTATTGTTACGCTGCAATAAACATAGGGCGCATAAATCTTTTCAAATTAGTAGCTTTATTTTCTTTGGGTAAATAGCCAATAGTGGAATTACTGGATCATATGGAAATTCTATTTTTATTTTGAGGAACCTCCACACTGTTTTCCACAGTGGCTGCGCCAGCTTGCATTCCCACCAACAGTGCAAGAGTGTTCCTTTTTTTCCACGTCCTCATCAACACCTGTTGTGTCTTGTGTTGTTGATTTTAGCCATTCTGACACGTGTGGGGTAATATCGCATTGAGCTTTGATTTGCATTCCCCTGATGATAATAATTTTGAGCATCTTTTCATGTGTCTTTTGGTTATCTGTAGGTCTTCTTTGGGAAAATATTCAGGTCTGCTGACCATTTTAATTGGATTATTTGTGGGTTACTTGGTGAGCTATAAAATCAGTAATATTTTTAAAGATTAGAACTTTTTGTTAGAAGAGCTACCTCATGTCAAAAGAAATAAAATAAAATACAGTATTTTGATCATAAATAGATTTTTTTCCCTTTGTAACTCGGGATGAGAAATGCTTTTCTTGTGCCAATTCCTTGACTTTCCTTTATTGAGATTCTAAGAGTTTCTCCAGTTTTTCTTTCTTTCTTTCTTCTTTTTTTTTTTTTTTAAAGATTTTATTTATTTATCTGACAGAGAGAGAGACAGCCAGTGAGAGAGAGAACACAAGCAGGGGGAGTGGGAGAGGAAGAAGCAGGCTCCCAGTAGAGGAACCTGATGCGGGGCTCGATCCCAGAATGCCGGGATCACGCCCTGAGCCGAAGGCACATGCGAAACAACTGAGCCACCCAGGCGCCCTTTCAGTTTTTTTTTTTTTTTTTTTTTTTTTTTTTTTTTTTAAGCTCTGTCATTGATTTGAGGAATGACTGGGTGCAAGTCCTTCTGATTCAGATGATCAGGATTTAGGAGCACAAACATGGTAACTCCAAAAAGAGCTCTTTACCTGCAGAAAATGAAAAGAACATCGGGGCGCTATAAAGTCATGGAAATTGCATACCTACAAATGCACCATATGTATGTACAATAGATGTGCATTCATTGTTTACATATTCACATGCTTTTCTGGGACAAGGATCCAGAACTGTAATCAGATTTTTTATATGACCTCTGGTTCCTGAACACATAAGAATCCATGTCCTCAAGTGTGTAGTCACTTTTGTCACTTGGGAACCAAGTTAATTAGTTCTTAGCATCTGAACACACGCACATTTTACGGAAGAGCCTGTCCTTGCACAGAGCCTAGCTGGATTTTAATTAAATCCACATTTCTTCTTCCTTCGGGGAACAAGCCAGATTATATCGCCCACCTCCTGTCACAGAGGTGTGGCCAGCAGAAGGGAGTGGATGACGTGTGAAGCATAACACAACCAGAAAGCTTCAAGGAGTCAGGTCTTTGAATCACTATTAAAGGAGAGCCTCTTGTTGACCAGAAGACCCATTTTGCAATTCACATGACTAAGAAACAAATAAAACAACACATTTGTGTTCATTATTATCTTCGATTTTGCTAGCAGTTAGCTTTCCCTCTGCTGGGAAGTCTGGGCAGTCCACATGCTTGCTGTCCTGTGGCTTCACTCTATGGTGGAGATGAACAGCACACGTGTCTACCCACCAAGCCGGCTGGCTGATTCAGGACTGGAAACTACTGCATGCCTAAAATAAACCTTTAATGTGCAATGCTCAGGAGAAGTTCTAGCTCAGCAGAGGGGATCCGCTTGCTGAAAAACGTGTGTAAGAAGGAGACACAATTGAGAACAATAGAATTTGGAATTCCCTCATGTATTTCTAGCTCTACCATAGTACTAGGTATTTCGACAGTGAGGTCCATGATCCCACGTTCTGCTGGACAGCTTTGGCTCAAGACTAAATGAAATGTCACATTTTTATATGATTTTTTGCCAACTGGTAATTTTAAATGTTGTAATTATATTCAACAACAATTTGCCACTTCACTCTTTTTTTTTTTTATTCAGTGAAAACATTGGATGGGAAAAATCTAAGTGTGCATTCAAGAAAGGAGGTATCTGTATGCTAGAAAACCTAGTTCAAAGTTACTAATAATAGTGCCATAATTAAGATATAAGGACCATTTATATGGATATTGTCAAATTGATAATGAACAGAATATAAAAAGAAAAAAAAAGATGAAATAAAGATCGTGGAAACACGAAAAACTCTTTTTCTAAATAGTTTACCAAAATTGTCCTTGATAGAAGCAAACTAAAAAAAATTACAATCTCTATTCAGTTGAATGAAGAATAACAATAATGAGAGTGCGATAGTTATTCCTGCATATCTTTTCTTCATGCTCAAATTTATTTATACTCTCATTAATATCAATTACTATTCATCATTAACCATAGTAAAACTATCATTAGACTCAATTTCACCCTTTTCTCTTGATGCCTGATGACATGATTCTTTGAATGCACTCATCTAAGTATATTTTATTTTAAGCTAGATAAGATAGGTTTCTGTAATTTATTTGACATAGTAGACAGATTTAATTGCAAAAGTATACATTCATATCTACCATTGCTAATAGTTTGAGAGACCTAGTAGTCTCTATATTTCACAGACAAAAAAATCTATTTTTGTTTATACATCAATCTATAAGAAAACTCTCCTTGTAAAATTTATTATTTATTAAATGTCAATAGAAGGGAGATTTTATTTGCATATATTTACAATATGTCTTGCAAAAGAAAAAAAACCTGTCAATTTCTGAAACCACCAGGAAATAAGAAATCACAGGCAAGAACTGCAGACTCTAATCTTGTTTGGATGCGATGTCATCGCAGACGCTGCATTTCCTCCCAGAAGTGAGAAGACCATAGTTATGCTTGGGGAAAACTGCCAGGGGAATCCTATTACTGTCTACGTGCGTTCTTCATACAAATCAGCAAGGAGTGGGTGGATGAAGGCTGGTCTTCAGCACTAACCAGTAATTTAGAGAAACATTGGCTCACAAACCTTTTTTACTTATGGTAATTTTTATATCTTGTCTAAAGCTTTCTCTAAATTTCTCGAGTACAAAAAAATAAAATAAAATAAAATAAAATAAAATAAAATAAAATAAAATACAAAACAAGCAGCCAGACCTAATGAATTAAATGAAAACCAGGGGACATTAGCTTAAAACTCTATTACCACTCCAGGTGATCATAAATATTATATATTTTTCTTCCAAGTTAGCTGAGGTAAATTGCTGTTTATTCTTGCCCTTGGTAATGGGCATTATATCCAGGGCATCCTTCTAAAATCACCATAGGAGAGAGAATATCCTACCTCATATTTATGTGGGCATTTACATTTTTATTTATATTTTCTCGTGAATTCGCTGTTCACCATTACATAGTTACTACGACATATTCTAGATAAGACTATAGTAAATGTGTTATTGAGGGGTTCATACAGGACTGCTCTGAAGGTGGATGTGAATATAACTTAATATCCATACATTTATTAATATCAGTATGCAAGAATACTTTTCCTGGAAAGGCTGGACTACCTCGGGGCATTATAATTGTGTCCTTGGTTGTCACCACTACATGGTGGGAGATTATATTTAACTTCTTTTGTCCTTTCCCCATAGCACATTTTTCTCCCAAAACCGAAGACATTCAGAAACAAAGATTTTCATCAGTCACTTTTCTTCATTTTAACGGAGCAAATTCATATATATCCGGAAGAACGGTTTATCAGGTTTGTGTCTATTTACACGGTTAAAACGTGAATGTACTGTCATCACAAACATTCAAATAAGAAAGAAGCATGTAGCTTATAAGTGATAGTCTCCCATTACTATTTAAGAACCCTCTTGAGAGTAATTATGATTTCTTCCCTAAGGAAATCAGAGCTATTTTACTTAAAACTGAGAATGATACCATTGTTGAGATGCCCCTGATTGCCGTATTAATTTGACTTAACAGGTTGTTATTTATATTTGCTTAAAAGTGCAAATGTTATTTCATACTCCACAACCCCTGCAGGTCACAATATTTTGAATGTTAGAAATTGACTACAGGGGGCACCTGTTTGGCTCAGTCATTAAGCGTCTGCCTTAGGCTCAGGGTGTGATTCCAGGGTCCTGGGATTGAGCCCTGCACTGGGCTCCCTGCTCTGCTGGGAGCCTGCTTCTTCCTCTCCCACTCCCCCTGCTTGTGTTCCCTCTCTCGCTGGCTATCTCTCTCCCTGTCAAATAAATAAATAAAATCTTAAAAAAAAAAAAACAGAAAGAAAGAAAAGAAACTGACTACAGGACCAATCATGCAGACATTGTTGACACCTTCCTTAAGTACTTTTAATCTCAGTTTTCGAGTTTTTACAACAGGGGTAGGGCACATATTCACCCTCTAAGATTGCTGGAAAGAACAAAGGAAAAGATAGATTGGAATACTGACTCTTATCTATAAATATTCATAAAAATCACTGTTGCAATTTCCATGGACAAACTGGGAAATGCGCACAGGAATATATCGAGATCTTATGTCTGTGCAAACCAGCATTGTATAACACAAGTTGTTCAAGTGACCCAAAGTCAGGAAGAGGCTGCTCATTGATCAAAGTAAAACTAAATCAAAAGTGTAGGGAGTTAAAACCCACTAAATTCAAAGGCAAACCATCATCCTCTAAGCCACGCCATTGCAATGACTCTCAGGTGGAGAAAGTTTCGGTCAGTGTCTGAGCTCCTTGCATCAGTGCTTACAAAGGCTCTGATCCAAGTCTTCCTTTTGGAGCCTCCCATAGAGGTCCGGGTTGCCCCACCCAGACTGCTCACCTGCTTCCTCCCATCCTGTCATCTCCCTGGTTTAGAGTTTGCCCGTTTGTGTCATGCCAATGACAGCCACCAAAAGGCGATCTGTACTCAGCAGCTTACTTCCCAAGTAAGTGTGTCCCTGTAAAGTAGATCTCGAAAATTCTGTTCCCCTTGTTCACCTCCACTGCCCCTAAGCCCTTTCCAGGGCTTGGAAAGAGTTTCACTTTTCCGTATCCATTAACTGGTCCAGCCAAACTAAGCTCTTCTTATGATAAAGCAGAATTCCAGTTTCTGTCTCAATGACCTCTTACAATATTGAAATGCCGTGAAAATAACAGATTTCAGAACATAAGCTACGTGTTCTTGACAGATCCTTCTCCTGTGAGTAAGCACGCTGACCGTCTAGCTCCTATTGGGATTCAGAAAATATGACATTTCCAACCAAGTGTTTTTAATGATGATTATTCTTTTTAGGAAATAAGTATCTTGTGTTACATACATGCAGCCCATCTGTGGCTAATTAAAAATTATTTTACCCCCGTGTTCCTAATAAGATATTTGTGGAACCCGTAGGCCAAATGGTAGGAAACAAGACATTTGTTCATGTACAAGAACACTCAAGATCTTGAAAATGTCAATTTGGGGCAGCTGTGCCCCCATGTCCTTCCCACCACCTTGGGCGCATGATGTCACAGAGGCCAATGGCGGTGTCCATGGCCCATCGGCCCATTCCCTAAATGCCTCGGCAGCCCCAGTTTGGGATAGTTGTGGCACTGAGTGTGGTGCCCCCTGGGAGCGGCAGGACGTGCATCAGAATGCTGCAGGGTGACCCAGGAGTGTCATATGTGTGGAGCGCCATGGTTGTCGTGCATGTCAGTGAGCACGTTGGGCCTCTGCCAGTACGGAGGCTCCTCTCTCTTCTCCAGCCGAGCCTTTGTCCCGGGGTCTGTCGTCCAGCTCAGCACAGCAGGACAGAGGGCTCCCTTTGCTGCGCTGAGTGCCCTGTTCCATGTTCTCCCTCCTTCCCTGCGCTCACTCACTGACATGTACAGTTGCTAAGAAGGGACACAGCACAAACCCTGAGCAAGTCAGAGACAAGAAAGGAAAACCTGACCAGTGCTTAATAAATGGCATCAGTCTTCCTGCCTTTCCAGTGAGCTTTATATCCCAAAGCATTATTGGACAAAAGGGTGATTACTAACCCAGAACTTTGATTAATCATCCATCCTACTCTGAGTAAAAGCCTCTTTCCCTGGAAATAATAACATAACTTCTAGTGAACTGGAGAAGGCTTCATTTTTTTCTGGGTAATATTATGAATGCCTACTGAAATTTTTAATCTGTCTTATATTGGGGGGCATATTTACGGACGCTGTCAGTAGTTGACGTATTTCCACATGTAATTATTAGCCAGGTCAACTCTGCTGGAATCGAAACATGCTGCGGGTCAGAGATCGCCGGACTCTTGCGTCGATCTTGGTCCCGGAAAATGAAAACCTGCGAGAGCTGAGTGCTCACCCAGAGCAACTTCCAAAAATTTCATGTTTGTCTTTATAATTTCCACTTATTATAATGTCTTCTGCTTTACATTTACTCTTTCCCTGACCTCCCAGGGCTTGTATTGAACATGAAAGTCAGGGACGTGTTGTCCCTGGCAGATCTGAAGCGCCAAAGCGTCCACTGATGTGTGCCCCGTCTTCTCGAGGCTGGTTACTGAGGAGACAATGACGTGTCTCTCCTGCGTGTCAGGCCTTTGCAGAAGAGCACTGAAATCTATTTTAGGGTAGAACTTTCCAGTGTGCTTCTCAGGTCAAATGTGCTTCTCCAAAGCCGCCAACATGTGATGCTCCTTAGTCTAATCCCCTAAGTTTGTATTTGTGCAGCTGAAGATTCTCTCCGATCACTTCCGGGTCACCCTAATGAATACCAAAAGGCCAAACATTATACAAATTCTGAGACTCTGGGCCTTGAAGGACGAGGTCGGGGCATGGTCCCCGCTGTGCGGTGCATGGGGGACGGCCACAAGGGGCGCTGCTGAGCCCCCCTCCCGCGCAGCCCTTCGTTTCTACCCGTTCTCTCTTTATTTAATTTTTTTAAAAAGATTTTATTTGTTTATGTGACAGAGAGACAGCCAGCGAGAGAGGGAACACAGCAGGCGAGTAGGAGAGGAAGAAGCAGGCTCCCAGCGGAGGAGCCAGATGTGGGACTCGATTCAGGAACGCCTGGATGACGCCCTGAGCCAAAGGCAGAGGCTTAATGACTGAGCCACCCAGGCGCCCCCAACCTGTCCTCTCTTAATTTGGGTCTGTTTCTATATGTGTTTGCCTTTCATTCCAGTATACCCTCAGTGACAGCTATTCCCCTGTCTTCCCAGATTCTACAGACATAAAGCTCTGCAAGTTACTTACGTGAATTTGTTACCTGACTGTGTCAGCTCTGTGCATTCCCCGGCTTCAACATTGTTTAAAGGTTGGATCCGTAACCACGACTAAATCCGAAAAATGAACAAATATCTTTTTCAAGCAGCAATGTGAGGATCACTTATGTAGTTAATTTCCTTTTCTCCTTGATCACTTTTCCTCTGATTCATTACCTTTGATTTCTGGTGTAACCTGAATATCGAGACCCACCTGTCATTGATTTGCATTTTTCATCCATGATCTGTTTCTACATTCACTCTTATTTACAGGACTTATTTTTGGACCCATGGTAGGATAATTATTCCATAAACAAAGCGAAATTCTGCACACTTTGCTGCTTGTCCAAGTGGAATCCCATGAAAGAAGGTGTATTTTTCAAATCCCCGAAATCCTCTCCGAGTCCCTTTTCTGTGTGTGTGTGTGTGTGTGTGTGTGTGTGTGTGTGTGTGTGTGTTTTAAGCACTCAAAGGACATATGGGGTCAAGGGCTCCTTACACCTAAGTGTAAGGGGAGGTGGTAGAGGCGGACAGGTAGCACGGTGGAAATTGTTTGAGTTACCAGTGAGGAGGATCAAGTTCTTTTCTTGGTTCTCCCATAGAATACCTGTAGCGCTTCAAGTCTCTTATCGTACCCCCTTGTGTTTCAGATGCACCATGCATTAATTCCATGGGGGTGGACAATAAAATCTGTGGTTTTATGGCAGTAGTTGTGGGAAATAGCAACATACCAAAGATAGCAATATCACAGAACATGTAAGTTAGCTCTCTGCTCCTTCAACTCCTCAAAAAAAACTATCAATTAAATGTGGTACACATTATTGCTAATATTTTGGGGGCTCTGAGTTGCAGTCCAATGGTAACTCTGTAATACTGTTTAAATCATATGCTAATTAACAATATGCTTATAAATTTATAATCTGTCTTTCGGATTCTCCTTCATTTCCAAGTACTTATCAGTGAAAAGAAATCTGGGTGCTATCACCATCAATGAACACAAGACTTATCAAATGTCATCTTATGAAATACTTTCCTAAAATTCATGATTTCCTTTGTGTCCACCTTATATAGTACTTCCCACTTTCCTACATTTTAAAAAATTTCTCAAACTCACCAGCATACCATTATTATATTTTTCCTTGATGTTCCTACAGTTGTCCACACGAATAGGGATTTAGTGAATTCGGGTCCCTCCCCCAAAGTTGAGAGACGTTACATCAAGAGGTGGTAAGCGGGGATCCGACCTGTGTGCCTCGCCGGGGGGGTCTCCCTCGTCGGACTGATGCTTAGAAGATGCCCCTCCTGGGCAGGTCAAGCCATACGTTAAAGCAGCCACAGGGCAAGCAAATGTCCCTCACTTGGTCCTGCTCACCTCCACCAGCTTCCTTAGCTCACTTATAGCTCACCATGCCCGCAGAGGATCCTTTGGTACGTGTTTTAAAATCCGCTGTACTTCTGTCCAGTGGGGAGATTTTAAAAACAGCGCCCTGAAAAACGGTTGAGTGAGGCACACAGCAGGTCGGTCGAAAAACGGTTGAGTGAGGCACACAGCAGGTCGGTCGAAAATCAGGGCGAAGAAGACAGAAGGCCTGGGTTGGAAAGCTGCTTCCTCCACAGAAGAGCTGGGGCATTCTAGAGCTTGGTGACCCCGTCTGAAAGTGAGCATCCTAAGAATACCCACTCCACAGAATGGTGACACTGATCAGTGACTTCATACGAGTCAGGTGCTTACAACACCACTTACCGTATACCGTGCATCTGCTATGACCTGTTAGTTCTGTTATTGGCATTTATGAATATTAGTCGTTTCTCCCCCTAAAGGATTGGCTCGCACTTGACAACTTCTTCCTGGTGTTACTGTGTGTCTTCACAGCCGTGGCTTCTCTCCCTTCGTGCATCCCGGGGGTGGGGGGTCCTCGTGAATTCCTATTCCGCTCATTCAGCCTGACCAACTTCCCTGCCCACAGCCGATCTGAAATTACCCTGAAGATTTAGGAATAACCAAAACTTCTTTTAAAAATACGTCTCTGGTGTGCTCTCAGGAATGTGGTTATATGGTTTTAGATTTTCTTAACTCAGAAGCCTTGTATTGTACTAGTTTCGTGACATCAGGAGAGACAAATACTGCTTTAAATATCAGTATCCTGGGGCGCCTGGGTGGCACAGCGGTTAAGCGTCTGCCTTCGGCTCAGGGCGTGATCCCGACATTATGGGATCGAGCCCCACATCAGGCTCCTCCGCTACGAGCCTGCTTCTTCCTCTCCCACTCCCCCTGCTTGTGCCCTCTCTCGCTGGCTGTCTGTATCTCTGTTGAATAAATAAATAAAATCTTTTAAAAAAATAAAATAAATAAATAAATAAATAAATATCAGTGTCCTTGTCAGTCAAGTGGTGACAGTTACAACTTTGTATCACCGGTTTCCATAAAAATCAAAGAACCATATGTTTGCATATTTTAGTCCCGTGTATGTCACATAGACAATGTTGGAGAAATATTAGATTTTTCCACTAGAGTATAATACACGGCCATGTCTTGGAGTGATTTCAGGATTTTAATTATAGTTTTGCAAATCAAAATTATACCCTTCATCTGCTTAAAGACACTGGAATTTACTCAAGGAGAACATCTGATTCTTAACTCAGTGAGTTGTAATATTAGTATTGAAGGGAATCTTATAAAGTTTCTAATGTAACTTTTCACGAAGTACAAGGTAAAGTGAAATTTTTCATTTCATAAGAAGCACTTAAGGAAATGTCATTGGAGTAAGTACTCTGTGTTGTATCATGATGCCAGCAATGCAGGTTTATTTTCTGAAAACAAGAGAAAGGAGTTTGCGTTAATTGAATACCTGCTTTGTGCCCACGCTGTCTTTGTATTCCTGCTTGCATTTTAGTCTTACAGCTTTCTACAAGCTACCACCCACTGTCCATCCTGTATTATACGTGAAGTCAAATCTGGCTTTGTAGATTTGATAGCTATAAAAGCAGAATTTTAGACACTTGTAAGTCATATGAAATGCAAATTAGATACCCCTACACATACAC
Organism: Ailuropoda melanoleuca; assembly: GCF_002007445.2. Taxonomy (NCBI): domain Eukaryota; kingdom Metazoa; phylum Chordata; class Mammalia; order Carnivora; family Ursidae; genus Ailuropoda; species Ailuropoda melanoleuca. Next base: position 537,490 of record NC_048235.1, read on the forward strand.
GAAAATGGTTAAAATTGGGAAAAGAAGAAACAGAAATTGAGATAAACAGCCTAGAAGTGGCAGTCGCTGGTATGCGTACACATGATTTATTGAAATGAAAAAACGATACAGCTACTTTGGGGGAAATGTTTTAGCTGTTTCTTATAAACGAAATTTATCATGCAATCCAGTAATCACACTCCTCAGTATTTACCCTAGAGAAATGAAAACATATTACCACGGAAAATAACCCAAACCTGGATGCTTGCAGCATCGTTATCCCGGGGACCAGAAAACTTCCGTAACCCAGACACCCATCACATGCTGAAAAGAGAGAAGGCGATGCATCCAAGTGGTGGAATACTATGCGGGAGTGGAAAAGGAGAGGATTCCTAGCACGTGAACATGCAGACGGACTGCAGACAGACAGAGCTAGCTGGCCGTGTGCCCCTCCTGTGGCTGCAGTAACACAAAGCCGTGAACTTGGCGCACACAAAACCATTTTGTTTTCCTATAGTTCTACAGGCTAGAAGCCCCACATTGGTCCCCCTGGGCTGAAATAAGTCTCATCGGGGCTGTGTTTTCTCCAGAGGCTCTAGAGGACAGTCTGGGTTTTTGACTAACAGTTTCTGTGGTTGTCACCTGGCGTCCTTGGCATGATGTCCATTCCTCATCTCAAGGAGAATCCCAGAGCATCTAGTCCATCATGACAGGCAGGCTTCCCTCTCTAAAGTCAAAGGTCCCTCTGCTGCCTATTCTGTGCACACTTGTGAGAATGGCAAGAGTCACCAGGGATGGCAAGACGCTCGTCCTGTCTCAGGACCCTTAGCCTAATCACACAGGCCATATCTCGGCGGCCCCACAGGGTAGCATCCCCGGTTTCAGCGTGTGAGGATCCGGACGTCTCTTGGAGACATTTGTCAGCTGACATCAAGAAGAAACAATGCCAGACGCAAAAGGCTACAAGCTTTATGTTTGGATTTATATAACCCTTTGGAGAGGGCGATACTTTTCCTCTTAAAAAGCATTGTAAATGTGACGTGAGGGGCACTATCACTTTTTTAGCCATTAACATATTTTAAAAGTGGGAGACAAGGTTTGCTGTGATTAGCATGAAGAAAGCAATCCCCTTGGGTTTAATACAACATTTGTTCACTTGAACTCTGCACCCATGGTTCCAACTACAGAAGAGAAAGCTGGAGAGCAAATTGGAGGAGCGTCAAAACTGGGTACAAATAAAAACATATCAGTGCATTTTCCAGGAAGGACGTGTGGAAAATCCAACTTCCTGGATGTTGTCAGATAGTCTTCTCTTCCTGCCTTTAATCCAATTAATTGCTTTAGTTAATTTTTATGTTTTTTTTTCGTGCCAAGCTTGCCAATGAAAGAGAAAACGACTATTCTTCGGAGAGTTTTGCCTGTGATTAGCTGGATGGTTTAAAAACTAACCAATTAGGTGCGTGTGTGTGTGTGTGTGTGTGTGTTTGTACATTGAAGCTTTAATCTGTTTTCAGTGAGATTCTAAACATGCCTTTCAAATAACTATAATTTTTCTCAAGTGTTTAAAAACAACAAATTCAACAACCGTGCTCTCAGCTGCACCATAGTTCAGCCTGGCCTGACGTTATAGATACAGCGTCGATTCGCCAGGGGGAAGCAGACTGGTCCCCCCCCCCCATAAATGGCATCCTGTTGGGGGAGCCCATAATTGAACAAATGCCTTGGCATGAATTGTTTACTGAGAATGAAACTCTTTATTGTGTGTGTCCCCCAAGCCACAAACTCTACATGTGCTGTATACAAACCTTGCGGTAAGAGGAGGTCTTGATCATCTCCCATCCCCCCAAATTTACAGAGAAGCTACAAGGAGGCCATGGTCCCCCTGGAGGTCAAGGTAGAGGCTAGACTGTTACCAGGGAGGGAGGGGGGCACCCCTACCCTCTCTAGTCTCAAGGAACATTTGCCTTCAGTTTTTGTTTTCTTCTTTTTCTGTTCCCAGGCCAATATTTTCCTTTATAATTGCAATACGTATTAGTGAGTGTCATTGTATTAAGCAGTTTTTGGGGGGTGGAATGAGTATGAAAGCTATTTTGTTATATGTGCACACACATTTTGGAAAGAATCGTGAAGAACGGAATCTGGTTAGAAAACAGATTTCCAGCACTTGTTTCATTTGAGATTCAAGTGCACTGTGTGTGTGTGTGTGTGTGTGTGTGTGTGTTTGTGTGGCACAGTACTTACTGTCTGGTTAAAAAAGATGTATGTGTTTATCACTTTATTCTGCTGAACAATGAAAAATGGATAAAGAAGACATTAGTGGAAATCGATAGCTTTTTGAGAAGCAGCAGGCAAATTTATCTGCCTCTTGAATATATGGGCGCATTCTCTGCATGCGGACTGTTTACGATCACATATGGGTGTAAAAATACCAGCAGAAATAAACAATCATTTTTAAGCCTCTGAATTTAGAAGTTAAAAAAAAATTAATAGGTGGGGCGCCTGGGTGGCACAGCGGTTAAGCGTCTGCCTTCGGCTCAGGGCGTGATCCCGGCGTTCTGGGATCGAGCCCCACATCAGGCTCTTCTGCTATGAGCCTGCTTCTTCCTCTCCCACTCCCCCTGCTTGTGTTCCCTCTCTCGCTGGCTGTCTCTATCTCTGTCGAATAAATAAATAAAATCTTTAAAAAAAAAAAAAAAATTAATAGGTAAATAAATCATTTTTATCCAACAGTGAGAACATAGCAAATTAAATATTATAGATATGATTTAGGTTAATTGGGACACTATTGCAAAGAATAACAGAGCCTCTGATCTAGAATGTGCTCAGTGGCACTTTGGTTTAGAAGGAAGAATCGGAACCCCAACTTTGAGTAACCTATGATTTAGACACCTGTCAGAGAGGGGCCAGCTGGAGCAGAGGGGCCAAGTGCTGGGGGCGTGTTAACATTGGCTGTGGCTGAGCTCAGCTCTGTAAGAAATCACTGTACACCGGCCGCTCAAACAACACACTTGTGTCTCACAGTTTTGGAGGCTGGAAGTCTGGGATCGGGTGCCGGCATGTCGGGTTCTCTGAGAGGGTCTCTTGCTTGTTGACGCAGGGCTGTGTCTTACTGTGTCTTTACATGGTAGGAAGAGTGCTAGCTCGCTCACCTGTCTCCTTGGATTCCGGAATAAGCCCCTCATGAGCTCACCCCTTCCCAAAGCCCCGCCCCCTGACATGTTGAGGGTTAGGTCCCAAATGTAAATTCTGGGGCCACAAACATCCAGTCCATTGTATATAGAGCAGGACATCTGGAAGTTAGGCTCCAAGCATTTAACTGACATAAACTCACACTGTGGAGAAAGCTAGCGCTTTGTGACTCTATGGGCCGCAGAGCTCTTCTGTAATCTCTGATAACTTCCTCAATGCAAATGGTGTTTACTTTAATGCCTTCCTGCTCAAATGTTGCATAGTTATATAGATGGAGAGAGATTCATATGTGAGATGGTCCAACAAAATGTATGCATTTTATATTAATTATAGAATGAGTTTTTCTACTACTGTATTGACATGATACAGACAAGTAGAAACATACATACTTAATGGAATGAGAGCTGTAGATGACAAGGGTGATTTTATGCCAATGGAGTAATAAGAAAACTCAATTCAAACAGTAAAGAGCTCTCTAAATGTGCATCAAAGATGCATGTCTTCTATGTGCAAATGAACGTGGTATTAATGTGTATGCCTGTGTGTTTACGTGTGGGTTTTTGAGTGAGAGTCGAAAGGCAGATGGAGGACAAGCACATCCATGAATCATAGCCAAAAACCCAAATCTTGTACTGCTTATTAGAGAAGGTCAAGTCACTTGGTAGAAAATGTTCCAGACTCAGCTGATGGCCAGCCTTAGCTAACCAAATATCAATACTTAAATGCAAATGAAGGACAGTTAAAAACATTAAAGCACTCCTAAATGCTAGAAATGAAAGGCGTTTATAGAATTGAAAAGCAAGAACAATGAACAGCGAGACTTTAAACCATGGAGAAACAGAGACTACAGCATATCCATAAACGTCTAAACATGGCGTTGTTCTGGATCACGGGAGCACACTGTCATCTCCTTGAAAGTAGCAGCAGGAGTCACGTGCAACGTGACTTATCGCCTCTTCCAGCTTCCGTGCATTGCTCTCATCACGGGTCGCCCTAAACTAGTTGAACTCAACACAGGTGCACCTCGTTTTACTACGCCTTGCAGACATTGGGGTTTTTTTGCAAATTGACGGTCTGTGGCAACCTTTTCTTGAGCAAGTCTGCAGGTGTCAGTCTCCCCACAGCATCTGCTCACAGCGTGTCTCTGTGCACACTTACGTGATTCTTGCACACGCATAAGCAGCCGCCGAGCCCCCGGACCACCTGACGACCCATTCACACTGCGGCCTCGGAGTTTTGTAAAAATACACAGTGTAATAGGAGGGGTGGGATCTCCTTCAGTCACTTCAATCATTCATTTGGGGGAAAAACAAGAAAAAGAAAAATTAAGTGTGTGCAATAACTTGAAGAGATTTTTTTGTGGCTGAAATTCCTAGTGAATTTTTCTTTAAAAAGAAAGTTCAATGAAAGAAACTACGGGCAATAATAAACCATTCAAAGCAATACTGGACCGAATTAACCTTGTCCATAACCCTGTCTGTCTTCAGAGGACTACTTTTTTTCAGTCCTTTTTACTGCAAGAAAGGGAACCTTCAAGTAGATATAATCTTTTAGAAAAACCCATTGAAAAGCGAATGTATAACAATGCAAATGCTTGGAAGTTTTACATTTGAAAATGTTCTTTATTTCCCCTGTGCAGCTTTTATAATGTGAATGATCTTAAAAGGTTAAGCCTACAAATGGCAGTGACTTTAATCTGCAAATTAGATCAGTTAATTGACTCTTTGTTTTCTCCTTGTACAGCATTGGTGGCAAACAAATGAATTGCCTGTTACCTTTGCTTTGTTTGAGGGACTTGAACATACACAAGAGGGATTGCAGGTGTATGTGGCACTGGCCCCAGATGGGGTGACATGGTTCCCCTCTAGGAGCCACGGTCACGGCTACCAGTGCAGGGGGACACGGCTGGGCAGTTGCTCCCCCACCAAGCACCTGGGGCTCGTGCCAGTGCAGAGCCCATGACACTCATGGTGACTGCTGGGCCCCTTGCTACTGCAGGCAGTTACTTTCCTGGTGGGGAGAACCAGGTCTCCCTCATTACACAGGTAGGGCAGGCGGGGGTAGAAGGTTTGGAAGAGGGACCCTCAGTGGTGAACCCTACTGTGCCAGGTACCAGCCTATTTGTCCTTCCTGCTCTGGAGTTTGCTTTTGTGTTAAATGGGATCAAATGTCTATCTTTGTTTTGTGGTGAGGATTAAATGAGCCAGGCTGTTGGGGGAATGAGGACACTGAGCCATGAGAAAAAAAATAGTGATCCCACACTAATATTTGAAGAAGTCAGCTTGTTCGTGGATCACACGGGAAGATCCAGGGATGGGCTATGTTTTAAAAGCATGAATCTGGAGCAAAAATGATATTGACAGATGCTATTTGCTTATCTTGTTTCTTGACCTCCTGAGATCAGTGCTTTTCACACTTCAATTAGTCCCTGAATCAGCTGGAGATCCGGTCACGGTGGAGCTGACACCTTCGGGGCAGGTGTGGGAGGGCTGGCCTTCTGCATCTCTAACAAGCCCAGGTCCTGGGCCCAATGCCAGTCCCTGGACCGCCTTTCCTGTAGCATAGATCCCAGAGCTAACGAGGATGCCAAATGGTATCCCCAGGTTCTATTGAACTCTGGAGCCACAATCCATCCCGAAGAAACAGGTAAGGATAAGCCAGCTTTGTCAGGAATGTTTCAGAAGGGCTGGGGGTTGGGGATGGGCCTTGTCTCCATCCTGTGGAGGACGCAGGGCAGGACACGAGGGGTCAGCCCCACCAACCACCCGGGCAGGGGCAGAGGCAGCTTCCCAGTGGGGAGAATCACGGGAGTCAGACAACTGTTTCCTGCAACTCATTGAGCAGGCCCCCAATGAGGGCCTGGAAGGGATTCATCCCATTTGAACTGTGCCCACACTCCGGAGTCCCCAGCACTTCCAGGCATCCTGGCAAAGAGGCCAGTTCAATAAATGAGTGATGATGCTGTTAAAGCATTTGGATGCAAATTAAGGATTTATTGGGAGTGATAGGAAAGGGAGCTATTGAAGGGGACAGACAATACTGAGGGCAACAAAAGCAGGAAGATGCCTCTGTAGGAGAAATATTATGAGACAGTCAAGGCCAAGACCCACAATTATACCTGGGGAATTGTGAATGCACCCCTTCCTCATTTAGTAACAGCAAACAATCTTAGTTTCTGCTATTTATAAGGAAATCGGGGTGTACTGGGTGTTATATGCAAGTAATGAATCATGGAACTTTACCTCAAAAACCAGGGATGTACTGTATGGTGACTAACATAATATAAAAAAATATTATTAAAAAATAAGGAAATGAGGAAATTCATTGAACGTAAGCAATGGTGCACTGAGAATATTTTCATGTGTATATTAACCTGCGGTAAATTGGGTGCTTCGAACAATGATGACCCACGATAGCCAGAGACAAGAAGCCAGGAGAGCGTTTACCCTGTCCTCCATCCCGGGGAAGGGAAGGAGGAGAGGACCAGACATCACTCTGGGGAGACCTCCAGGGAAGCCTGCTCCTAGAGAAAAAGCAGGCACCGGTCAGAAGGTCTGAAGAAGAAAATGCTCAGTGAGAAGTGTGGGCTGATGATCAGTTGAGGGCTGTAGGCACAGAGAGGGAAAGCTTTGAAAAGTCGACAGAGGTCCAAACTGGGTCCAGAAGAGCATCCCTTAGTCAGGAGAGAATATGTTCCCCAGAGTTGGGTGAGAGCTTCTCTCTGCTGTGTTTGATTCCTGCTGTGCCTCAGGAAGGATCTGGACAGTGTGGTGTTGCTTCTAGGGTGTCAGTTCCTTTTTAAGACATCCTGAATGAAGGCACTTCCAAGGAATTGAATACACCAAAACCAGGGAATCTTTCGTAAACACGTTCCCCCCTGCATTCAGCCTACGGAAATCCACGTTCCTCAGGGATCATAGTCAAGGTTTCAGGCATTGTGTTAGAGCTAGAAGCATCCCAGGGAAGTCTTGCTGCCAGGAGTGAAATACATGGTTCTTTTCAGGAGGTGTAGACCGGAAAAATAGTGTCAGGGTGCCAGGATCAGGTAGGAGAATGGTAGGTGGCTAGAGTCTTGTATGACCTTCAACCCTAGAAGACAAGTGATGCAGGACTAGGACAGATGTATCAGAGTCCCAGGCTCAATATGACAAGAAAAAAAAAATCCCCACTAGGCTATGGCTTCTTACTGACCCCACAGAAAGTAAACCAGAGCATTGCTCAGTCATTCCCACTTTCCGCCGACTTAGCAACGGCTTAACCCAACAGTTAGCTCTGAACAGTGTGGCACAGCTCACGGGGACGTTTGTCCATTGCAGTGTTTCCTGCCTTTTTTTTTTTTTTTTTTTTTTTTTTTTACCATCACATAGAATATGATATTCTCATAGGATGCTGGACCCTGGGTGGGAGGCGGTTCCCTGATGGGGTCCCTTCTGGCATGCGAGGAGCCGCATGGGTGTGCAGGAACTCACTGGGTGGAAAGCTCTGCATTATCTACTGTAATTTTTATAACAACCCATTTGATAAATAAGCAAACAGAGTTTAGTCTTTTGTTTTTAAACTTAATTTTCTGGTGTCCCAGGCATCATTACTAAACTGGACCCATGCTCTTTGTAATGGCAAGATGTAATATCTGCTCTTACCTATCAGTTACCAACTCAGTGTATGTTCATTGACCAATGAAGAAAGAAAACGAAGTGGAAATTTAGACAAGGACCGTCCAATGGGGGTATGAAAACGCAGATTTTGGGGTGAGCTCATGAGCTCTGGCGTAGGCTGGGCAATCCTGGGTAGCAGTGACATTTCATAAGATCTCTCAGGATTTGCAGGAAGACGTTACCAGGTGGGCTTCTGGTACCTAGCCTTGGGCAGGACTCAGAAACGGGACTCTTTGGGATCCGACCTACCCTGGAGAAACACGGAGTGGAAGAGACAGGGGTGATGCGGTGTAAGGTTCTAGGACTGCGAGTTCTAAAAACCACTGACAAATGCAACTTGAAAGAACCAGCTCCTTGGCAGGCTCAGCCAAGCCCCGCCCACAGGCTGGCTCCGCACCGTGATTGGCGCTCTCTTACCGGTGGAGAAAGTGCTGTTTTGTTAATTGCTCCCTATGTGTTAATTTGACTAAATCAAGACAAGTTAGCATTTCCTGGGCCTAGTGAAAGCTGAGATTCTGGATGAGAATGTTACGAAGGAGAAAGACGATCTGTAAAGCAGACATCGAAAGAATCACAAACAGAATTGAAGGATGGTTTGAGGACCCTGTGATCTTGGTACTGTATCTCAGCACAATTACTCAGCGACTGGCCCTCTATGTTGTATAGACTTGGCCTTTTTTGTTAGAAATTTTCTCTGTGAGGGCTCCAGCTTTGTCTTTTAGGAGCCCCCACAACCCCGACAGCAAGTGAGGTGCTTGGCACAAATTAAACGGACAATAAGTATTGTTGTATAAATGAAAACATGCTGCTAAGAGTGTCCTATAATCTCTCATGTTTCCTGTCATTGAATAATACTTCTCAAATTATTTTAGAATAAAAAATACATACAGGGGCTTAGACACGGAGAAGCTGGGAGCTCATGCTGTGTGTGGGAGGCAGCACATTTCATCATGTCTGATTGAAGGATGTTCATGACGTTGGAGGAGTCCCTGCGGTGCTGTGGGAGGTACTGTCGTTGATCAGAGCAGGGGCTGCGTGTCATGGAGCAGCTTTGATGTGACGGTGATGCCTTCATCCATGTCCAAGGACCCAGAGGAGGTCCCACAGGACAAGCCAGGGGGTCCCTGGCTGTGCACAGGACATCAAACTCAAGCCAGCAGGAGGTGAACGCAGTTTGTCGAAGGTATAGAGAGCAGGTGCAGACAAAGCGTCTGGGAGACTCAGAAAGGAGAGAGTCTCGTCTTTGCTCAAGGACTGCGGCCTGGTGCACATGTCCTCTCAGGCATCCAGGAACCTGTTAGAACAAAGACGAGGGCCCAGTGACCTTCGTAAGTCAATTCTTCCTCGGAGCCAGGGGGTCTTGGCATCGAGACTGTAGGGTCAGTGGTCTGGAAAACACATGTGATGGCTTCTCCCGTCGTTCTCTCCTGGTCCCTCCTGACATGTTTTCTATTCTGGAGAAATCATTCACTCCTTCTCCCATACAAGGAGGACATACCTTATTTGCATTCTAAGACATGTGTAAAGTGGGTGCAGGTCCTAGCAGGAATAGAAGCAGGACCAGGAGCAAAAGCAGATTTTTATGCAGTCCTTCAGTTTCCCTGCCTCGGTGGAGAGAGGAGTTCTAGGGTGTTTGCTGCTGGTGGTGATGGCGATGGGCGACCAAACCAAGGTGCTGCTTACATAGGACCCTGTATGTTCTATGGTTCTGAAGATCTCAATTAAGCAGAAAAGAGAAGGAGCTGTTTGGGAAGATGAAGAGTGTCTACTCCCTGAAAAGGGTCACCTTCTTGCAAGAACTGTGGTTTAGCAGAAGAGCCTGGGTCTTCCCAGTGGGGAGCCTATGCACGATGTCCCCACCAGGGATGTGTCTGCTGGTGGCCTCATTCTAGAGGGCTATCCCATTACTTGAAGGCTGCATCCCACAGAACTCCAAACTCTCTCCACTTGGAAACATTCTTCACACTGGTTGAGGCAGGGGTGTTGAAGGCTTGCAGCTAGGTCCCTCCTCATCAGGCTACCCTGTAGTCACCACGAGATCACAGTCCAGAGGTTGATGAGTGAGTGATGTCACTTTCAACAGTTGGTCAGAATCTCTACTCTCTTATGAGGCCCCAGCTCTGTATGTGTTCAGTCTGTTAACTCTCAAATAACCAAAACTCCTCCACAAAAGAAAACCAGGCCTTTCCGGCCAGCAGCAGGATTCCTGTTCCCCCAGTGCTGGGAGCCAGTGAACAGTGCTTTTCCCAGGGCCGGGAAACCAGTCAAACACCAGACCCAGAACAGAAGGTGGGAAACAGCGACTTGAAGGCTTTCAGTGTATACAAGTCTGAAGCCCTCCGCTTTCGGGGAGAGAACCAGGGACCCCAGCCTGAAGTAAACATACCATATTTAATTTGCCTTCAGGAGAAGTAACAACACGTGAAGGAGGAAAATCGTGGCCAAGGACGGCCTCGTCCAATGTCACCTGAGTGTCCAACATCCCCCTGGACAGACTCCTCCAGGGTCAGGTCACCTGGAGCCGTTCAGGACATGAAAACGTGAACCCAGAGGGGGCTTTTTTTTTTTTTTCTTTCCCTTTCTTTCTTTTTCTTTCTTTCTTTCTTCTTTCTTTCTTTTTGTCTACGTAGTATTTTACATATCATTTTTTACCAAAAAGCTTCTCTTTTCTAGATTTTTGCTAAAGCAATACTAGGAGAGTCTGCTGGTGCTGGGACTATGTCCGCACAAGGTGCAGGGTGCTCGCGCCGGGAACTAGCTGCAACATTTGGACTCGACACCCAGTCCCCAGCTCACTGGGGTCCCCGCCATCTCCTCGTTTAGATACATTTTTTTTTAACCTGTTACAGAGCCTGTCAGAAGAATTATCTGATACTTTAAAAAGGCAGTATTGGACTTAAACCTTTGATTGACTTTTTTAATTGAATGGGCTGTTTTATAACTTTCTAGGGACAGAGATGAACCCATGAAGTTTCTCTCTTCTGTTGGAAATGCAAATAATTTCCAGTCAGTGCAAAAGATAACTAACTGAAGGGTGGTGATTGATTGTCCAGTTTCTCACCCATCATTTTGTATCTAACACCAAAGCCTCCTCCTAATTTCCTTTGTTAAGTCATCCCTGTGTGCACCCCTTCCGCAACGCTGTCTAGACCTGTGTTTGCACCTCACTGGGTCACTCATTCATTAACGAGGTACATCAACGCTTTGGAATAGGTTCACTTTATATTTGGATGAAGATATGATTCTGGTATTTTAAAAAATTAAATAAGACAATGTCTCTTTACAAACTGATTTTTTTTTCTTTAATTAGTGTTTCAAAAACCTGTTTAGAATGGACCAGAGCCTGCATATTGACAGTGAAGCCGGGCATTATTACTGACGACGCACTGACCTTCTTCATTGAAGGTAATGAGTCACGTTGCTCAAGATTACAGTTCAGGAATATTCCAGGATTGATTCGCTACTTAGAAAAAGGAAGCCCTGTTTCCCTGTGGAGTAAGAATCCACGACAGGAAAGATTGTTATTTCTATCAGAGCAGTATTGATTTGGCATATCATAAAATGAAAAGATCCTCTTGTCAAAAGTGACAAAGTGACTAAATCATGCATGAGGCTTGGTTAGCATCCTACTAATTTTTTTACATGGTCCCCATTCTCCCTAGATTACATACATTTTAAGCAGATCGATGGATTCTGCAACTTAATATGGTGAGCTTTCCTGAAGCATACAGCAATAATTTTTAAAAAGCATTTAACAAAGAAAGAAAGCCCTTGTAAATATTTTCCCAGTTTAGTGAGAAATTACAAGATAAAGCAATTGTGGAGTGGGACTATAGATTAATAGATTAGGGAATTAGCTATTGTTTGTGAACAGATACAAAGGCAATAACAAATGATTATTAAGTATGAAGAAGTTAATTAAAATGCAAATATTATGCTCTGTTATGCATTAATAAATAGCAAGGAATTTAGGGAAACAAACAAGGAATTAAAGGATGATTATATATTTTAATTAAGTGTTATTTCATGACAGAATGTTAATGGGGATTATTTGAAAGTATCTGGGGAAAAGTCAACCATTAGTGATGGATTAAAAGTTAAGACTGTTAAAAATCTACAAAAGAATGAACTTCCAAAATATTGTTGTAAGCTATTTGACTCTCGAAATTTATAGTTAACTTAAAATAGCATATAAAATTAACAATAATAATAAAGTATCTTTGTGTTTCATGTCCAGATGAAGTATTTTCCCAGTTTAATAATTGATAGATTTGCCAAATTTTTTAATCAGAAGAAAAGTTAAAGATTTTCTATGTCTAATCATGACTTGATAAAAGCTAATGGCAAGTCCCTGATTCCCACGGTCAGGGGTTTGGGGCTTCTTGCTCACTGCTCCTCTGTGCTGGGGTTCTGATTCTTCTCCAGACCCACTGAGATACATGTTAAACTGGTAACAAAGTACCGTTTGAGCAATAGTTGAGCAAGCACCAAACGCCGTTTGCAATGCGCCATGGACACGTGGCTTAGAGCAGGCAGCTCACGTGTAGTGTCCCCGGGGGAAGTCTTGCTCTCTTCCTGTGCATCCTCTAGGGGCCACCAGGTATGAGCTCGGTGTCACCCACAGGGAGGGTTAAGGCCAGGTAGGGTGTGAGGGCCCAACCACCAGCACATCCGCTGCTCAGAAGTGTCCCAGGACGTCTAGCCAGCAGCCAGCTCATTCCGCGCAGCCACAGCCGGAGCCACAGAGAGAGAAGCCTGCAGGATGTGCGGGCTCAGCGTCCTCAGCTGCATCCCCGAGGTGGAAACAGAGGAAAAGGTGGGAAGGGAAGCTGCTGACTTGTGGTTGGTAAAGGAAACAGCACAGCTGTGGGTGGCTGCCCTGCAAACCCTTCAGTCTCCTGCCGCAGAGGCTCTGGACACGGAGCCCTGCTCAGCCCGCAGCGCTCCTCCCCAGGGCAGAGTCAACATGCGGCAGGTGGAGTAGAGGTTTGGGAAGATACTGGTTCTCCTTGGAGGACAGGCAGAAATATGGGGGGAAGGCACAACTAATGCACGCTTTCTACGCCCTTGAGGTGTCAGTGATGTGCCAGGATACAGGCATTTTAGCACGTGTAACTATGTGATTCTATGTGACCTTAATCACACATGTAATATGTAAATGTTTGGCTGCATTTCTTTGCACATGTTCATTAGTTTATTCAGTACGTATTTCCTGAGTTGCTACTGTGTCCTAGATCTGTGGTTATTAAGATTAAATCATGTATATCTTGCATATATAACCACATACAAAGTGATACCACCACCAGGACCTGCAATAAGAAAGAAAGGAACACAAAAAAGAACCAACAACTCAGTAAAGAAAAGCAATGGAAAGACTCTAAATTTCATTTTTTTCTTTGATCTTTTTTCTTCTTTCTTTCTCTCTCTGTTTTCCTTTCTTTTCTTTATTTTTCTTCCTTCCCTCCTTCCTTCCCTTCCCTCCCTCCCCCTTCCTTCCTTCCTTCTCCCTCCTTTCTTTCTTTCTTTCTTTCTTTCTTTCTTTCTTTCTTTCTTTTCTTTTCTTTCTTTTCCTTTTTTTTCTTTTCTTTTCCTTTCTTTTCTTTTTTTCTTCTCTTTTCTTCTCTTTTCTTTTCTTTTTTTTCTTTTTTGTGTTTAAGTCAAGAAACAAGCTCTCCTGGATGTCCGTACTTTGCTTTAGTTCTGGACAAAACGAATGGGAAGTAGGACACGCTGATCACTTGTGCTTGGGATTCTCCTTTTAGTGCACTGGGCCAGCTTCACCCTGTGTGGGACTTAGGGCTGATTTTTCCGGAATGCCTCCAGGTAGCAGTGCTGCCCTGGGGCGTGTGCCAATGTCCTGGCAAGGGGAGGCTCCCCCAGGGAATGGGGAGATAGTGGGGCTGGCCCTGGTTGTCTTCCTCCTCTAAGGGCGTGTCCCCTCTTGTATTAAAGCATGTCCCCTCTTGCGTTAAAGCTGTGGATCTTCCCAGGTTCCGGGAGCTACTCCCTCCCTCCCCCACCTGCTGGGGAGGAAATAGGCTCTCTCTTCTGCTAACCCTGGGGATTTCCTTGTCTCCCATTGGGCTTCCTGGCCTGGAGGCCCTTTATTAAACCCTCTTCATCTACTCTATTTCCGGGTGATGCCTCTTTCCTTCGTGGACTCTTCCTTAATTCTTCTACTAGTTCCTTTCGCAAGTTTGTTTTTCCTCTCTCCAGGTACCAACTCCAAATTGTATAAACTGCTCTTCTGTCATTTCTGCTTCTATGAGGTGACTTTACGAAATGTGGGCTTTCACAGGGGTGGCTGAATGTGTCACAGTGCTTAGGCCGGCTTCTCATCTTACAGATTCAGATTTGCAAGATCACACTGAGGCAATGAGTGCTTTTGTGTTTTTCCTCATTAACTCAATTACAAGTACTTGAACTCATACTTGACATACGGAGGAGTGAGCTTTTAACAAAGGAACCCTCCCTCATTTAACAACTATGACTTCTGGACCAAATACCCAAGTCAAAACAAGCAGAAGAAATAGACTCCCTCCCCAGAATTCTATATTCAGTGAGATTGGCCTTCAATAAACATGCAAAACCAGGGCGTGTTCAGATAACACAATCCTTACCATCCCTACGACTCCTCATTCGTTCCTCCAGACCCAACTTTCTCAGCCTGCAAACTTCCCTTTGCATTCCTTCCAACGTGATCTCCACGCTGATCCTATCCCAACCATCATGAATGTGATGTTGTCAGGATTTTGTTATATTCTTCTGAAAAATGCTGATATTTGGTTTTAGACTCCCAAACGTCAGGGAGACGAAGATACCAATGAGACCTCTGGCTCCATATTTTACATTTTCCACATGATGATTTCATATCTAGACTGAGCTCCACTTCTGAGTTGAGAGACAGCACGGATTTTTGTTTTGCTTTGTTTTGACTTGATTTCTACATCAGCTTGTTTTGCCTGATTTCAGTGCTTCACCATATGTAGTTATGGAAGGGACAGGTGGCATGTCCCCTCCCTTGTTCTAGAATCAGAGATTCCACCACCAGCTAACCAGCAAGGTAGACATAATAAAACTGAATTTTTAAAGATTTCATATTTTTCAGTTCTTGCATTCGGTTGGAAGCCAAAACTGATTCCAAGTTACAAGGGAGCACAGAAGAAACAGTTTCCACTTCGAGGTATTTATATGCAATTCCATAGCCCCATTATGCACCAAATGATCGTGTTCCCTAACTCACCTGATAAATAATTAAATCGAGAGGGTAGGTTTGGAGGTGGTCAGAGGGTCCTGAGATGGTTAAGTTAGGAACCTAGCAGATATTCATATTTGACTTTATCCTTGTATCAGGAAACTGCAGGGCACATTTAGAGCAAATGATTTAGCCCTTCGGTGTCATTTCGCAGGCTGGCTTCTGCCATCCTTGGGGATGTCGGCGCTACTCTGTCGCCCCCCGTGGCTGTCTGACTCACTCGTCTGTTGCAGAGAACAGAATGGCAGGAACTGCTTGCAGGTGGAAACCTGCTTAAGTCAAGTACCTGCTGTTTGAAGCCTTTTCAAACCCCCCTGTTGAGCATGGGTGATGGCTGTCCCAGACCAGCTAGAAACACCTGTTCCCATCCCTAACAGTAGTGCGGAGTGTGTTTATGAGGCCCTAAATTACTTTACAAACAAGTGAAGCTTTTGAATCCTGTGCCTTCGCAGTTTCCCTGAAGGAATACGGTTTAAAGGCTGTGTAGGTTTATTGCCATTTTGTTACTTCCGCAGATCCTACCGTTAGGATAAAATCACATTTTGAAAGCCTGAGGTAGAAATATAAGCAATGCTTGGCTTTATTTTCTGGTACGGTACAGAATCTGGGGAAGATTAAACGTGAAATGGCTCCATGGCCACAGCAATAGACTCCATTCCCCTATTACCAGATACTTTCTCCTATTACCATTCTACCATTAGAGATTCACTCACATGTACCCCGTCACTTCTATCAGGCTCTTCAGTAAGACGTAAGCCCCCCCCTAGAAAGTGATCAGCCTACTTGCTCAACTCCTGTTGTGATAATATGTACTAAAACCCTGGGCAGGTAGGAGAAGACCCTGACTTGAGGAACGGGAATGGAGGAGAAAGGTGATAATGATTTACTGGGCACATTGGCGTGTTCTGAGCACAACTTTACATTATTTGCTGTCCTCCAGCTCTGGCTGCGGTGGGTACCATTAGCACAATTGCCTAGGACCCTGAAATCAGCAGAGTTGATATAAATTCACATGGCTGGGATTTCAACTCAAAATCATTTGAACGCTGAGAAGAGAAGGTGAGACTGGCAAATAAAAGTGGGTCCTCAAATTACAGATTTTCTAATCCTTTCACCTTGGATTTCCTTCTCCCCAACGTTTGTAGTATCAAATGCAATTCATGTGTTTTGCAATGGATGGCTTTATGATAGCAGTAAGCTGGGACATACAGCCTAAAATGCAATCATCCAGATAAACAGTATGAATACTGTTGGGTTTCTTGATTGGTTTGTTGGAGAAATGATGGCAACAGGCAGCAGAAATTACTAGAAGGATTGCAAGTGGTCGTCTCTAGTGGGGACTGCTGATTGCAGGAGGCTGACAGGCCTTACATATGCAAGGACAGCACAAGGAAAATTATTTTAAAGGAGAAAGAAAACAATAATTATCCACTTGATAGGAATGTTAAAATGTGCGTTTGTAATCAAAACTAATGTTGGGAGTGAAATGTCAGTAGGAAAACAAATTTAAGGAAAAAAGAATCTTTTAAAGAAAATTGCCCTTTCTAAATCATACATTTTTTAAAATGAACATTTTGCCCATTACTTGCAAAGAGAGCATCAAATGCTATAACTACCAAAACATACTTATTTTTAAAATAAATGTATAATAAAATAAATTTCCCAAGATATATACACAGGCTTATTGTTTCATAGCTGTTGATGCTTTCAATGTTTTTTCATTAGACATTTCAAAATGAAATAAAAGCAAAATTGAAACAAACTCTAATTTCTAAAAATCTTACGGGAAAATAACAATTTTCCTTATTATAACAATTCTTTGTAAAAAATATATATCATTTTTATAACTGTTCAGAAGTTGAGTATACCGGGCACATTGGCTACTGAATACTTTTGGAAGGTATTCTTCTTTCTTCTTTCTTCTTAACATGGAGCCCAATGAAACAAGACAGAGTGCAGACAAATTCAGGTTTAATGATTTTCTCTGGGCAGGAGGCCCAGGTCAAGGAGAAGCCTTACGTGATCCAAGCAGTAACAGTAGAAGCATCACAGACAGCTCCAGATGCAATATTTCTTTGTCCATTGGGTATTAGGTAAGCCCTACTCTGCGCTGGGCATTCCGCTCACTTCTAGAAGCCAGGCCAGTGTTCAATAACCTCATAACTCAGAGGTAGACCCGTGCGAGTCCGAGGAATTCAAGGTCCAGAAATAACTGGATTCTGTATAAAAATCTTATAATCCGTCTAAGCACAAGGAATCACAGAGAAGGCCATCTTAGAGCTCAGAATATGCTTTCTTGAGAAAAAAGATGTGCTCTTCACTGAGTCCTGAACAAAGCTGAGGAGTTCAGCTGGCCAAGAGGAGGGGGAAATGCTTCCAATCACAATCAAAGTACAGGTGATGATTGGAAGGCAAGAAAAATCATCCCTGGGACAGAGAGTGAATTAGAGATTGTGTAACTGTGTAGCAGAAAATATACAGATAAATAAAATGGACTGTGGGTTGATGGTAAGCTTAACCATTACGTAAAGGTATAGCGGCTCTGAGGGGGAGAATAACATTGCTGTGGAAAAGTGGATAAAAATTGGGAAAGTAAGTATGCAAGCTATGCTCATTGCGTGCCACTAACTAGCTCTCGTCTGTGCACCTGTAACAAAGCAAAAAAGCAAGGAAACCATACCATCTCTACATTTTTTCTTAATGGGTTGTTAAAATGTGAGAGAAGGCAGAATGTGCTTGGCAAAAATTGTGACTGACTCATGTTCTAAAAGGTTAATGCCGAGTTAAAGAGTAGTGTTTTGTTTCCCAGTATAATTTGTAAAGTGAGCAGATTTCAGAGTAATGCCATAATGAATTTGGAGATCTGGAATGATTTATTTTACACTATTTTGGTAAGTCATTATAATTGAGTTAAACTTCTTTATTGAGCACATATATAATTGAATTTGAAGAGGTCATGTTTTTTAAATAAAATGTGTCTGGACATTCTCCTTCATTATTCAGTGTGGTTCTATTAACCTCGAGTTTGATCCTTTGGAAGAAGAACAAAATTATAATTGACATTCTCTATCTGTATTCTAACAGGCTACGACCCAGATCCTCAGATTTGCTTACCACGAGGGAATGTAAAATGTTTAGCTGGGCGAGAATAAAATTCAAAATTATTGCATTTCATCCTTTGAATGACATTTTTAGCTTTTTGTGGGAAAGGATCGAAGTTTATTGATTTATTGAAAACACGTCTAGTTCCCTATTAAGACGGTACAATTTTTATATAAAACTGATGAATCACAGACCTGTACCCCTGAAAGAAATAATATATGTTAATTAATTGAATTTAAATTTAAAAATTTTAAGAAAGACTGGGTAAAATTGGTGAACATCATTTATTGCATAAACCATTGACTAATTTTTCCTATTAGTCTAGAAGATAGACATAAAGTACTTAGAATATTAAGCATCACATTTTTAAAAAATATAATGATCTTTGTTTCTGATATTCTACTATTTCAATTACTCAGAAAAGTTTTCACTTGAGATCAAAAATAATTTCATTTCTTTTCCAAAGCTCGTTTCACCTGTGCATTTAAAATATGCATTTCAATAAATGACCCATAAAAACAAGTTGTTCTTTATGCAACGAAGATAGATAGATAGGTAGATTGATAAACAGATGATGGGTACTAAATAGGTAATAGAAAGAAAGACTGAGAGAGAGAGAGAGAGAGAGAGAGATGCCATGTTAACTAAGGGTATTCAAAGACAGAAACATAGTATTGTCTTCCCTTAAAGAGTAGATCAAGGGATAAATCTGACACAGAATGATAATGTTAACACTACATGAATTTTTCCACACTAGGGTAGTATATAGCAAGAAGAGAAATGCTTTAATTAGCCCAGGCAGCACAGTACAATGTAGAACGTGTGAATGGAGAGGTAATAGGAATGGTGGAGGGCGCACACTCAGGACACAGACTGCCAAGGGGAAAACGTTGGCTCTGTTTCTCTTAGTTATATGGTGGCCGGCAAGATGCTTAGCCTTTCTGCATGTCCGCTTTCTCACCTGAAGGATGGGGGTAACTGTGTCTGGAGAACTGAGTGTGTGTGCACATACAGGATGCACCAGGCTCTGCTTGGCACACAGAACACACACGGTGGACTGCTGGTGCTGTTTAACATCACGCACCGCGCTTCTCTGTGCTGGGAGCCCCACACACCCACACCGCCTTGTGTAGAAATGAATTAGTGGTGGTAATTCCACATTGAAGTAAGCACTATGGATGCTATTAGGGTAGAAAACATTCACGTATTTTCCCCATTTTATTGATTTCTCCTTTTATCCTTATTTTCTTCTTTATACATACTTTGTTCCGTTTTGTTATTTTTCTAGATCCTTAAGATGGAAGTTTAGACATTTTACTTTCACTATTCTTTCTGATATATTTCGTTACAAACTTCCTTCTAAGCATGAATTTACTTTCATTACACATATTGATATTTTGAAATTTCATTATGATTCATTTAAAATATTTTTAGAAATTAGGCTTCAGGGGCACCTGGGTGGCTCAGCTGTTAAGTGTCTGCCTTCGGCTCAGGTCATGATCACAGGGTCCTGGGATCGAGCCCCGCATCAGGCTCCCTGCTCGGCGGGAAGCCTGCTTCTCCCTCTCCCACTCCTCTTGCTTGTGTTCCCTTTCTCGCTGTGTCTCTCTCTATCAAATAAATAAAGTCTCTAAAAAAATTAGGCTTCAAATTTTTAATTAGGGTTTATTAAAAAACATATTGCTTAATTTCTGATCTGTGGGTGAATTTCTGCTTATCTATTACAGATTCCTGGTTTAATCCACCCTCATCAGAAACTGGTCTGAATGGTTTCAGCCCTTTAAAATTTGTTGTGGATTGCTTTATGAATTAGCACATGGAAAATATCAGTAAATGCTCTGAGAGCCTTCGAAAAAAATGTAAATCTATCATTATTGGAAGCTGTATAAATAATATGCATGTAAATAAATATGTGTATATATATATTTGTATGTGTATCACATCCATAAGGTTTTTTGTTAGTGGTGTTGTTCAGATGATATAGTTAGAGATTTTTACCTACGTTTCTATCAGCTTCATGGGGCTTGTGTTAAAATTCTCACTACAATCGTGGGTTTTTCTGTCTCCTTTTAGTGCTATCAGTATTTACCTTATATAGTCTCAGAATATCCAACTAATTTTTCCCGTCTGATTGAATGCCACCTGCAGTGTCTCCCCGGCACAGGGCGACTTCTGGAATATCACCGAGTCCAAGGAGCTTTGCGGTCTTGGCGGTCTTCCTCCTGCCAACTCTCCCAGCGCCTCACCTCCTGTGCGTGCATCAGGAGCCAGTTGGGAGTTTGAAGAATTTCCACGTGGATGTTTGTCGCTCCTCCTCACGCCTACTTCCTCTTTTCCAGCACCCTTCCCCCCAAATCCCAGCTGTGTCAGAGCCTCCGTGCTCTGGTCTCTGTCACCTTCACACAGTGAGACAACTGGGCTCTGCTTTCTGGCTTCTTGGGGTAGAAGGCGTGGTCCGAGGTGCACCTGCGGGCTCACACCTGCAGGCTTCTATGGACTGGCCTGCCGACAATTCTTGAGTCGCTTTTGTTCAGGTGTCTTAGTTGCTGAGCCCGATGCTGGCTGATCGAAGCCACAAACAGAAGACTGGCGCAGTTCTTTGTTACTCATTTAATTCATATTTACATTTCTTGTATTTAAAAATCTCTACACCAGTTGCTTCAGAAGTGCTGAAACCCGAGGGCATTGATTATGTTGCTTCCAGTCCAGACAGCTCTCACCTCCGGTCCCCACCTCCTGTTGTCACTGTGGCTTTTCTCCGTAGCTGCACGCAATCCTCCCGTGATGGTTACTATTTACAGCGGATCCCAGAGAAAACACAGTTTGTCTTTCTTGGAAATTTTTCTTCTTCCAAACCTGGAAAACTATTTCTTTAGAGACTTACAAAAATAAGATTTGGAAATGCAGTAAAGATTCACTGAGTCCTTAACAGTAATGTTCTGTGTCTCCTGGACATGCATCGTCCCGCTATCAGGAGGACATCAGACACACCTCACTCCTCAGATGTACCCTGAGATACTCCCCAGCTTCTGTGAAGCCACATCTCATAAGAGAAACATATATTTGCAAATTCACTGAAACAAAACAGAGTAGCTTTTATTTCCAAGTTGATAATTTGCATTTTTTAATTCGTAAGGCCTCTGTCCAGCATAAGAATGATGCCTTTGCTAATTTAATGAAAAATATTCATTTGCAAATAATTTTTGCAGCTTTAAGGAATTTCATTATTATTTTGCACCAGCCGCGAGCTGACAGGTTCCTTTAAGGCAAGGACCAATTCTTTTCCTTCGTGTTCATCTCACAGCATAATGTTGGTACAAGGTCTAGACCTCCATCTGTTGATCTATACAGGGCAAGTTGGTGTCTGCGTGAAGGACATCTTCATTTGGGGCAAACTTAGAGAATTTTAAATAACTATATAGTTATTTAATAGAATGGCTGAAAAATAAGGACGACTCAATTAAGAGTTCTGAAAAAAAGAAAAATTGGTCCCCTAAATTATTTTATAGTAATCTAAACCAAGTCTTGAAACTCTAATGTCTGCTGTTCTTATAAGGAAAAAAAAAAAGCATTAAAACTGGAAAGTTATTTTCTTTTACGTAGTACGCTTGAAGAAGATTTATCCACTTTCATGGAAAATCCGTCTGTCCGTTTTTCAACAAACCTCAGAGAGCATATCAGGGAAAAGGGGGCAGAAATAAAGGATTTGAAAGCAAAAAAGAGAGACTCTTTCCATCCTAAGGCATTGCAATATTCTCTTCCTTCCGCTGATGCTTCAATATGCAAATCAACTTTAGAAGTATAAGGTTATGGGGGCTCCTGGGTGGCTCAGTTGGTGAAGCCTCTGCCTTTGGCTCAGGTCATGATATCAGGGTCCCGGGATCGAGTCCTGCGTTGGGCTTTCTGCTCTATGCTGGGGCTGTTTCTCCCTCTGCCTCCTCCCCGCTGCTCATGCTCTGTCTCCGTCTCTTTCTCTCACATAAATAAATAAAATCTTAAAAAAAAAAAAAGTGAAAGGGTATGAATCACACCCATGTTGTGTCCCTGGAAAACATGATGACACTGCATTTGTGAAGAAATAAGCTTCAGGGTGTCAGGAAACATGGTTTAAGAATCACAAAGACACAAAACACATAAGCATGTGTCCCCCAAAAAGTCACAGGCTGAACTCCCAACCCTCAATGTGACTGCATTGGGAGGGGGAGCCTCTAAGTGTGGATGGAGGGACAAGGAGGCTATTGCGGGGGAGGGGCATCATCCACGTTTGACGTCCTTCTAAAAAGAGGAAGAGGCACCATGGTCTGTGTGTCCAGAGGGACAACACGGCAAGATCTGCATACTGAGGACTGAACTCAGGAGAAACCAGCTCTGCTGACACCTTGATCCTGAACTTCCGGACCCCAACACGTCAAGAGATGAATGTCTGTTTCCCCAGCCACGCAGTCCGTGGTACCTTGTTATGGTAACCCACAAAAAAAAAAAAACAGGGAATATTGGAAGAAATGGACTATGAATTACTAGAACTTTCTGAGATTGATAATTTTACAGTTTCCTGGATTCAAAGTATTTTGAGAGAAATGAGTCCATGTTCTTTAACAGTATTTTTTAGCAGCTTCCCTCAAAACCAGGTTTCTTTTAAAAGCATTAGGTTTTGGAACAGACACAAAAGATCGAAGAAGGTTTGGGTGATTTGGAACAGATATTTTAATTTTTAGTTAAATAATAGACAAAATCATATAGAGTGCCAAGTTAATTCAGGTCTGCAAGATAAATTCTTTGAGAGAAAAATAGTTAAATCTCTGATCATGTCATTCTGCTTTCAACAATCTGAAATAAGTCCCAATGGACTCAAAACTACACATGGTTCTCACATCTGTATCAGAGCATTCCCCAAACACTGTCTCTCCCTTTATGATGTCCCCTCCCATGACACTCCGATGTCATCGAGCCCCTCTGTGGCAGACCTGGCCCCAGTATGGCAGACCTGGCTCACGGTGTATCTTCCATCTCTGTGATTTATTCTTCTGCCCCCATCTGCTTCCTTGGAGTGCTGTTACTACCCTACCTCATTGAGAAAAGCAAATGACTTCAAGGTATCTGCTCAGATTACACTCAGTCATTTGTGGTGAATCCTTCCCTGAATCTTCTCCCACTTGGGTATTACTTTTCCGAGGACATTTACCATCTGCCTTCTGTAATACTTATTTCTCCAGTTATAGAGTCAATATCTGTCTATCAGCCTATCATCTATTCATCCATCAATGAATACATGATCCTGAAAGTGGTCCCATGGTTTCCGGCCCAGGGATAGACTGTTTCCTGGTTAGAGAGATGACTGCATGTTTCCCTTGCTCTAAACTTTCCCTTATCTGGGATGATGTGATGAAAGCCAGAGGTTACCCTCTATGTATCAGGGTCCATACCACAGGTGAGGAATCTCAAAAATATTAACCTGGGGATTTACCAAGGAAAGGTACAACTTCCAAATCCCCTTTGCTTCCTCATGTAAACAAATGTCTGGGAGCGAGAAGGGGCAGGATCCTGGGTTCTTACCCTCTGGAATATAAATGAATGTCTTCGGAGGTAGATAAGACCAGTATCTCTGAGTTCACAACTACTGCAATGTCCAAACACTCCAAATCTCATCCTCATTGAGATGCAAACACATACCTTCAGGGCGGTATATCCTTTACTGTCTATTGGGTATCTTCCATGTCTTGTCCTCCAACTGGGTCTTAGTAAAATATGTTCAGAATGCCCTAACCATGTGCAAACACAAAAACAGTACTTTCAGATAGGTAGTTTAATGATCATCCCTTTGTTTCCTACAATTCCCAATGCTTTTCCTTGAGCACATTGAGACCTGGTTAGTATAAACTGCATAGGGTAAGGTAGGGTAGAGAGAGCAGAAAAGAATAAGACAGAAGTAGAATATAATGGTATTGAATTTAATTGGGTTAGACGGTATGGGGTTAATTTCAATATCCTTTTTTTCTTCCGATATTTATAATTCTGTCTGGCCTGTGTCTACAAGATAATAAAAAATCCAACTGGTAGAACTTCCAGTATTTAAGAAGAAGATTGCCATTTCAAACAGGACAAGTATATAACAATAGTCAGCTCCAAAATATCCCATATCAAACAAGATTCCTTGGTTTGAGTTGCAAGACATAGATCACATCGTACTGTACCTGGTCAAATTTCCCATTCTGTTTCATGCCATGTATGTGGCCCATTTAATGAATATGAGATTTTAAAAGTGCAGTTCAGTCTTACGGACTATACACACACTGTAGATTGTAACACTTCTTTGAACTTATTTGAGAAGAATTCAAATAACACAGAACAGAGAAAAATCTAGGAGCATGTGCCAAAATGGATATTCAGATCTTCTGCCACGCATTTTAAGGAGGTTAGTCTATGAATTTTTAGATGAAAGAGCTTGCTCAGGGTCTTAGAAATATAAATAGGAAAAAAAAGTGCGAAAAGAGAAAGGAAAAGCTTTGAGTTAATCCAATTTCCAGGCGAGATGAAACAGGTCCCGCCAAGTTGAAAGGCCAGTTTCTATCACGTGCTTTTTGGCAATCATACTGTAACATGTTTCAGTAAAAGAACGCTTATGTTTTGCCTCAGAGAAAATGACCTTTGATGGCAGTGAGATGTTTCGCAGTTTGTGTACGTTTGACTTCAAAGTCAGCAAGAGGGAAAACAAATCTATTTTCTAAACATTGTGTGATATGCTGAATACACTGATTTCTTCTTCCTTTAGGGCGAAAGTCAACTATGTTTGCCACATGTACAGTGTGGAGGTGTTTGTCGACACATGGGTCTAGAAAGAAAAGAGAGCGGACACTGAAAACAGGCTGAGTCTGAGCTGACCCCTGATGGGACGGACCTGCCGGGTGGTTAATGCAGACCCCTCGAGAGTTTCTGGTGCAGCAGAGTGGCTGTGGTCCATTCCCAGGATGAGCTCTGGGAATTTCCTCATGAATGTGCTCCCAGAGAGGACTGTGTGGAAGTCCCATTGTCTCGATTCTTGAGAGGATCCATTTGGAAGCGCACCCAGAAAACCGTTCTCTACAAAACAAGAAGGAAAAACAATGCATGTTTGAACCAATGGTGTCAGATCTTGAGAGATGGGTGTAAGCTTTATATTTGCCACAGCCAATAAATAATGATTTGAGTAAAACAAAAAACAACCAAAAAATCTGATAGAGAAAAAAAAATTCAAATACTGGTAAGTTAATTTAAAAAGACTTTTAAAGGGATGTCACACAGTCCCACATACTAGTATTTTGTTTATTTTACTCAATATGGGACTTTGTTTTCCTATTTAGATTCAGGAATTCTAGCGATAGGAGAGATCAGCGATTATCTACTTTAAACAACAACCTCAATGTATCGATAATGCTGAACCCCAAAGTGGTTGAAGATCTTGTTCAAGTTCCTGAAAATAGGTTGTGTTCAAATGACAGCTAGTAGGTAGATGCCTGCATCCTACTGCCAATTTTGGGATCTGTCACTCACTGCCTTGCATGGTAGAAAAGAAGATTAACTGAATTATTTCTGAAATTCTAGCTATGGCTCTATGGCCTGCACTCATCTGGCTCTCAGTGGATATTTGAATAAATGCAATAAGTTTTGCAATGTGGGAAAACCTCCCAACCAGAGAAAAGCACTTTGCCCATCCTCATCCTTAGCGCTATTTTTTTTCTACATTCTATTACTTTTATCTCCTCTCCAGTAGTGGGTGCTAACAGATATATTCTGGAACCAGATTGCCAAATTCCTAATCCAGCTCAGTTTCCAAGAACAAATGTCGCAAATCGATTTTCAAAGAACAACAGCCCCTCGCAGGAGGAGGCGGGTTCTGACCCATTAGAACCAAAGGAAGGAGTCACTCTCTTTTCCAGAATCGCAAACTCTTTCAAGAATTATAAACTCCTTTAATTTTCTGCTTCAGGAAACAACAGTCTCTGATTTGTTTTGTTTTCATTTTAAGAAAACCATCATAGCTTTTTCTTTCACCCTAAGACACAATGATGCCCTAAATAGGAGAACTGAAGAACAGAAATTGTTGTTTTTATTGTTGGCATCTTTGTTTTCTGGGGACTTCTTAATGTCCTCAGGGAACATGTCCAGTCTTGTCCCAAGTGTTGAAACCAGCTCTAAAATGACCACTGCTGGAGTCCCGGCCAAGTGTCTTTCATACGTAGTGTGGGCAGAGTTAGTCCTAGGTGTTTCTGACCACTGGCTTGGTGTTCCGGTCACACACACACACACACACACTCCCACACATGCATGCACATGTATGCACACACACTCCCACACAATGCACATATGTGTGCACACACATCTGTGCAACACTCTCACGCACATGCACACACTACCACACACGTGCACATACATGCACACACTCTCACATGCATGCATGCACACACGCATGCACGCACACACACATGCACATGCGTGCACACACTCTCGCACACATGCACACACACACGCTCACATGCATGCACCCACATGTGCATTCACACACACAGGCACCCACGTGTGTGCACGTGTACTCACACATACGTGCATGCACACACACACTCGCACACATGCACACTCACGCACATGCATGCACACACTCTTTCACACTCACATGCACTCAGCAAGCTCACTTAGAATCACGCAATGTTGGAGCTTACGTTTGGATGAAGATTATGGCCCTGACCTCTGTCCTGTAATGAGTGAGTTAACTGGGTAGCTACTGGACACAGGACTAATGGGGACCTTGGATTTAGGCCTCCTACCTGGTGACCCAACGTGTTTTTGTAGGCTGTTCTGACTCTGAGAGTAGGTTGCTGGCAAGCTGCCATGTAGAGTGAATTTAGCTACATGGGGTGAACTCTGACCGTGCAGCATCTCTGAACTGCTTTGTCATTGTTTCCAGGGGAAAGCACCTTCTAGTTTGTCAGTCTCATTTTTCAAATTATACAACAGCTTTTGGAAAACCACCCGTTTTAAATTAGAGATTCTTTATACTGAAAATAATAGGAGTTGATTGTAACATCTGATACGAAGAGTTTATTTTATGCTTTCAAGCACATTTGCAAAAAAATCTATGATATTGTCACAAATTAGTTAGCAAATACTGATTTATAATATATGCTAATAAAGGCTTTTTATATTGTTATTTCAATGTTTATAGATCATTGTTGTAAGCAAAGCATCCAGTTACAGATGTTAAAATCACAATGATAAATAAAATGAAGTTCTTCTTCCTAAAGCAACTTAAAACCTAGTGGGAGGGGTCGGAAATACACATGAGGAATCCACGGCCATGACCCTGAGGGAGGGGAAGGAGGGGATCTCTGGAAAGTGGACAGAATACGGACGCTGCATTTCCACCATGAAAACCTGATCCTGGAAAGCCTTTGCTAGGAACATCGGTCAGCATCTAGGTGCAGATCCTTGCTACACCTGTAGTTGTAAGCAGGTGGAACACAGTGCAGTGAACAGGATATGTGTACGCATCCTGGGAGAGGGAATTAACAGGGCTGCACTTCTTGGAATAAGATGCAGAATGCTAATGGAAAATGAACAATGTCGCAACACACCGACACAAAATAGAACCCTTCTGGGATGGGTCAAGGCAAACCGAGACGATACCCTTGTTGTGGACTGAGAGGCACCACACCTCATGTCCCTGCATTGGAGCCCTAACACCTTGTACCCCAGGATGTGACTGTGCTTGGAGACAGGTGCTTTAGAGAGGTGATGAATGAGGCCATTAGGGTGAGCCCTAATCCAGGAGGACTAGTGTCCTTTTAAGGAGAGGAAGAGACACCAGGGATGTGTGCACACAGAGGGTGCAGCGAGAAGACAGTCATCTGCAGGCCCAAGACGGAGGCTTCAGGAGACCCCAAGCCTGCCTGAACCTTGTTCTTGGGATTCTGGCCTCCGGGACTGTGAGAGAAGAAATGTCTGCTGTTGAAGCTGCCAACTCTGAGGGATTTTGTTAGCGCAGCTGGAGCAAACTCACCTCTGAACATGTAAGCCAAGCCTTCTTCTTCCACTGCCTTAGACTCCTGGTGGTCCTTGCTCCCGGACATGAAAGACCTTATTCAATTTAGTTTCTTTACTTCCCAACATACATTTAGTGAGGACCTACTATGACCCATGTACTATGCTAGTGATTTGAGATATTAGCTAGGAAGAAAAAAAAAAAAGAATCCCTTTTTACATGCAAAGTCTCGTCAGTTATGGACAACTTAACAACTAACACATATGAATTAAATATGGGTAATTGTAAATTATTAGCACTTAAATTGAGGGAGAACATTAATTCCTGATGTAAGAAATCAAGCTCAAACTACTAAGGAAATACTCTAGATTTTTGTCTTTACTCTAATTTAGGGAAAGGCCATTTATTGAAGTATGGTTGAGGGTCAAGGAATTCTATCCTTTTCCTATTTCCCAGAATAAAATATCTGTACAAAAATAGAGGATTAAATCCAGCATTGCTGCTAAATTTGCTAACACTCTGGACTATGAAGAGAGTCACAAAGTGTCATCCACCTCCCTGTTTTGGGGGCATCTGGACTCAGTAAGGAAGCATAACCCTCCTGAATCTTTTATTATTTCTTCTTCTCTTCTCGTACTTTGAGCTTCTTCCGGTCTACCGGGCCCTTCATCCTTCCATCATTTTCGGTGTCACTGTTTGACATCGTTTAAGACAGGACTCTCTCCACCGCTGCTTTCATCTGCCAATGCAAGTCCAGAGCGCAGTCTTAGGAAGGAGTAAAGAAGGCTTCCTATCAACTCTCTAGCATACTCTGTATTCACAATACAGCGGTGATATTTACCATCTGGATTAAAATTTAAACTAGAACTCAAGACACTTTTCAGGGAAAAAACTGCTTATTCTTCAAGTTTGTTTTCCGTGGTACTATTTTAGGAAAACCATAAAGCAAATGACTCAGGCAGAAACATAAGTGCACCGGAATATTCCAGATCAGCCTTGTGGCTGTACGCCCTCAGGATCTCCGCTGGCATGTCTCTCAGTGGAACGTGGGGATCAGCCAAAGGTAAGTCAGGTGAGTCACGTGTGTACTCTTACTCCTGTTTCGGGTATTTAGAATTTGAATTCCTCCATCAAGCATTTTATTAAAAAACACCATTTTCCTAGAATCCTTTCAATCATAGAAGGCACTGCGACACATAGTGTGAACTGTTATTCCAGTAACAGAAAGCAAAACCCCTCAGCAGCCTTCCTGCTCACCAGCCCCCCCAACAGTATATTAAATCTGTTGCCTTAAAACCTGATTTTCTGAATTAACACAAGGTGTCATTCAACCCCTCATTCAGTGTCCTACTCAGAGTTTTGAAGGACAGAATGCTTGAACTCTGTTTAGCTAGTAGGAGATGTTTTAGGTCAGAAGGAAATACATTTTTTTTTCTTAAAGGAATCTCTTTAGAATAGATAGAGCATTAAAATTGACAAATAAAATAAATATTCAAAAACAGCCACAGAATTCTTTAAAAAGAGAGAGAGAGAAGAGCTCCCATTTTCTGACAGAGATGGAACTGGATTGCTGGTTGCCTGAGGCCTGTAGGGGGGGCAGGGTTGTGCAAACAGGGAGCACAGAGGCCTCCGGGGGGTGGAAATGCCCGGGCGCTGGACCGGGGTGGTGGTCTCAGGACCCGGCAAACTGACCCTCACATCAGTGAAGGCTACACTTCTTAAGGGTTTGTATTATGATATCGCGAGGGCAGAAAAGGGTCTTAGTTTTATTGATAAAGCTCCAAGGTACTGAGCAGCTGTTGGTGGGAAGCTGAAGGCCTCCCAAGCGCTGTTCACACCCCTGTCCTCGTGAGCAGCGGTGGCCAGCAGGCCTGCGTCGCCACCTGCTGCAGGACTCTGCACCTTCATTCCCGCACGCAGCCTTGCTCCTCCCCCACCACCGCGCTCCCACGTTCTCTCCCTGGCCTCCTCTGGGCTTGTCCCACTGCCTCCCTCATGGGGCACTTGTCCTTGGCGAGAGGACACTGTTCATAGTCACGCGCCTGCACCAGCCCGGCCCGCGTGGTTCCCTCCTTTCCAGCTGCACCGCGTCTGTCTGCTCTTGTATCTTTGGATGTTGGTTGATGGTATTTGTAAAGGTTAAAGCAGACTGGTTACTTTCATGCACTCTTCCGTCGGGAAGGCCGCAAGGGGAGACTCAGAGAAAGCAAAACAGACTGAGAAAAAGTGCATTTAAAAAAAAAAATTTCAGGTACATTTATTTAGAATTTTTTTTCCATGTTCATTCATTCATTCATATGTTCATTCAAGAGTCATTTGTAGAAGGCCTCATGGTACCAGGTAAGATTTTTGGTGGTATGGATTCAATGACCAGACAAAGGCCACCTTTGTCTGTATGGATCTTGCAGAGAAAACTGGAGAGGAAATACAAAACCAGAATTAATGTAGACATTGTGTCCTGAGTGCGAGCAAAGACCTTCAGGGGGAGTGCGAGAGGCAAGATGAGGTGCGAGAGGGAAGGCCACAGGGTGGGAGGGGCCAATGGCGCAGGGAGCCAGGGAGGGGTGCGGGGCGCACCTGAGTCCGCTTCTGTCCTCAGGGCAAGGACCTAGCTGTCTTCTCTTTCTGTAGCGGTTTCTGTAGATTCTTGTTACTTCATGCTTCTGCTGTCTCCATAAAATTTAACTTTTCTGCCAATGATGTTCCCAGAGATGAGCAATCATCTTTTTCACTTTGAAGATGAAAATGCAGATTTTAAATATTTCACAAGCGAATGCAATATAGATACTCACTTCATGAAATATTTGGATATGTTAGTTTTTAATTTGTTTGAAAGGATCGCTACTGTAGTTCACATAGTTTAAAGAACAGTTTAAGGACGCCAGGAACTTGAGGCCTTAGGAGAGAAATGTGCCAATCCAGGATAAGCGCTTCTCTAAATGCCACTTGGAAAAAAGGTAGTTCACATTCTGTTACCATATTTCTTACAAACAAATCGCCCTCTGCGGCACTTGGTCAGTATTATCCCCTTTGGGACCACCTCCCTACTATATTGGAAAAACCCCGGTTGCCCCAATTTTATTTAAGGTAATATTTTTATTACCTTTTGTCTGGCCGCAACTCTATACCAAATCCAATCCAAATACTGAAATAAAACAGTAAGTGTGCCCAGCAACTTCCACATATTCTGTGTGGCATGCCTCTTTATTTTTCAAATGAATTTAACTGATACTATCAGCTCAGAGTGCCCCTAAAATCATTCCTACTTAATTTTTGTCAGCTCACAAGCACATTAAAACCAGTGAGTGAGGCTACGTGACTTCCAAGCTTCAGTGGTTTCTAAAACATTCAGTGCATTTTAGAGAGGGAAGAGTAGAGTCTGGTAGATTGCCGACGGTGTTTGTTTCTGTGTTAAGGATGGTACTGCGTCTTGGGTATGTGTCCACTTGGCTAAAATGAAAGCTAATCATACATATATGATTGTTACTTATTTTTCTCAGTGCCTTCTAGAGGAAATTCAAATTTTATCTTAAGATAAGAGAAATGGGCTCAGAGTAGCATGGTAAAGATCATGTTGGTTTACGGCTGACATTCTGGAAAATGACGCCTTAACGCACTGACATTTAGGTGAGACATCTCATTATATATCTTCCTTCAAAAAACAATCTTATGAGACAAATGCTAACTCAAATCTGAACTTACTGAAGAGCCGCTTAAGGAGTCAGAAATACCACGATGATAAATTTTATCATCATGCCAGGGAAACCCCCAGAGGACCTGCAAATCCACAAAGAACGCTATTTCATCTAGTGAGCAAGGTTTGCCGCATGCCATTTGTAGGCCTGTCATTATGCCAGAGGTTGGCCCTTCTGAGGGGTCAGGAGTGATGGTTCAGTTGGGGGGATGCCTGAAAAGAAGCAAGGTCAATGCTATTAAATCTGCAAGAATCAGGTCAAACTCCATTTGGTGAAATAGGAATGATCCCCTCCTCACAATAGCTAAAAAGGAAGGAGAGGAAAGAGATCACACACTTGGGGAAAAACAAAAACTCAAAAGTATTTGTCAAACTCTATGTTACCCCCACCCCAAAAAGACCTAAGCCGTTCCTTAGTACAGCAGATTCAAGCCCAGCTTCCAAAAACCAGGCGGACAGAGCAAGCGTGAGGACCTTTGCTGACCACTGGGTGCACGCAGGATACGGCGCCCTTGTCTAGAGCTGGTCCTCCGTGCCAGTGCGCCTTGGCGTTCACACTGACTCTCAGCTCTGGCTCCTCCACATGGGATCTCAAGCTAGGTCAGCTCAGTTTAAAGGGTTGTGACCTATGTCATGGTCTGTGTTCCAGCCATCAGCCACTGTGCAGAAGAGGACATCCTAAGCCAGACTCCATTCCTCGTGGGGTGTTCACCATGCTGGCCCTCAGTCTCTGGTCCAAACAGCCATTCTCTGGCAAGTGCTTCCTAATTGTGAATGTGAAGGAAAAGGAAAAGGAGTCCTTTTCTTTCCAGGAGGACCCCCAACATTTCCTATGCAAATTGATCCCCCTACGATATTGTGATTCATAATGAAAATACATTTTGTCTTCTCCACTTCTGGCACAGAGCTCCTAAAACACTGCTATTGCCTAAGGGATAAGAACAGAATGGTGTGTCTGGTTTTTCCTAACAAGCCCCTTTCAACCACGCTGGAGTTCCTGTTAATGAGCTGACCTTGGGAAAGCCCTATGGGATGGGGACTGGTTTCCAGGGAAACCAATGGTGTGACTGGAGGGTTGAAACTTTCAGGCTCACCCTTGACCTCCGGGACAGGGAGAGGGGCTGGAGCTTGACTTAATAACCAACAGCCCTTGATTTAATGAACCCTGCCTATGTACTAAGCCTCCATAAAAACCCCAAAAGATGGATTTGGAGAGTTCCCAGGCTGGCTAGTAAGTGGGGGTGCTGGGAGGAGGACAGCCCCAGAGAGGGCATGGAGGCTCCGCACCCTTTCCGCAGACCCCCACCCCCCCACTGCCCCGGGCATCTCCCCCTCCTGCCCTTTCTTCAATTGTATCCAATCCGGTAAGTAAAATGTTTTCTTGAGTTCTGTGAGCCGATCCAGCAAATTACTCCACCCTGAGGAGGGGGTCCTCGGACTCCTGATCTGTGGGCTAACTCCAAGACGGCAGTGTCAGGAACGAGTTCAGCTGTTCGATGCCAAGCTGGGGTGGCAGAACAGCCGGTAGCATGGGCTCTCTGTCAGGTGCTGTCAAGTGAGAGCAGAGGAGGCAGCGGGCAAAGCGTTTCCTTTTATGCCCGCCCCAGGGTTTGCACACAGCAGAGTGCATCAGGAAAGCGCATGCCCCTCAGCCAAGAAGTTCAAGTTTGCATCTTTCCCTCAGACGCTAATTCCCCTTCCCTTTGCGTAGAAGCCATTGAAGTGAATCATCCCATAATTAGAGACAAGTCTGCTCTAAGTAGGCTTGCAGTCTCCAAATATAGATTTCAGAGAGGAAGTTATACTTTTAAATTTTCTACCTCATCGGGCATCTCATCAGTCCAAGAGAAGGAACAATGTATACTTCTTTGACAGTGCGGCTTATTACCTTTTCCAATTTCCTTTTATCACCGAGGGAAGAAAATGGGCAAGAGTAGAGTAGAAATAAGACAGGAGGTAATGGAGAGGAGAGATTGACTTGCCAGCCAGTCTCCGGACGGCTCACGAGAGCTGCTGGTACATCGCAGGTATGGGCAGTCGGCGGCACTGCGCCTGGAGATAACATTTTCTCTGCTTTCCTCCCCCTTTGTGGAGCACTAACCTGGGCATCGCTGTGGGGGTGAGGAGCAGCCCCCCCCCATTCGCAGAAGCTGTCCTGTTACAAAGCCAGGAGGTCTTGTGATGGGGTGCAGACATCAGGTGATAGTGCTGTGAGAGCCTCAGGGCCACTGGGGCCCCAGACCCCAAGTGCAGCTCAGAGGCTTTCCCTGCTGGGTTGCAAGGGTCTGGGATTGCTCTTTTCAAGATGTGTACATCGTTCCTCATCAACGTTCCCAAACACCATTCATTTCACTGATAACAACAAAAAGATTCTAACAACCTTTAGGATTACTTGCCGTGTGGTTAGATTTCAGTAAGGGTGCAGGAGGTGCTAAGTGACCAACCTTCAAGGTGCTCATTCCTCTTCAAATACTTCTATGCTAATGACCACATTTGGATTGAGGATTCCAATTAGAGAACTCCAAATGCTAGTTTGAGTCCCCAGTATATTAACTAGCACACAAATCACACTGCTTACGCTGAGCATTGTAAAGTCAACCAGCAAATGCTGCATCTTCTAGAAAGGGAAGGAAACTCCGTGATCCAGGCCACACCAACCACCCATACAGTGCTACCCTGCGTGGCACTTCTGAGCATCCCCAGCACTGCGAGAACCAGCGTTTGAAAGAAAGACTCCAGCCCTGCAAACTCCCTGTCCTCTGAATTGTCAAAATGATAATGCAGTGCTTTCCAGTCAGCTCTATTTTGAGAACACTATTAAAGACCGGTAAATTATGCATCAGATTTATGGAACCCTCGCCAACATTTTCAACCACTTTCCCAAGCTGGCTTTCATGTGTAAATAGCGGAGTCAACCAGTTCCACATTCGTGCAGATTCAAGACAGGAATCACTTCCAAGTTCTTTCTGCAGGTCTGATTCTGCTTCAAAGCTGGTAACTTACAGACTGTCCTCCTCTCCCCTTTCCTTCCTTCCTTCCTTCCTTCCTTCCTTCCTTCCTTCCTTCCTTCTTTTACTTTCTTCCATCCACCCCCAAATCTCTCCTCCATTCTCTCTCCCTCCCTCATTTTCCTCCTTCGATCTTTTATTCCGTGCTCCCTATACAAACCAGTTCCTTCTTTTCAAGTCTGCTTCTAACTCCCTCATTTCAAATAACAATAGCTAAGACATATGGAGCTTACTGCCGGCTGTGGGCTCGGGGATGTGCCCAGCCTCTGTGGTGTGAGTCCTTGAGGAGGGTTTCAGCACCTGAAATCCCCAGGTTATCCTGCACCTTTCAGCCAGGACTTCTTTATCACTGACTACGGTGACCTTATGAAATACTGTGTCAACCAGGCACCTTTATCTGGGACACGCTCAACCAGGTAGGACTCTGGGACAATTGCCATTAAACTGACTGTCTCGGGCAAATTGAGACATAGGGTCACTTAGATCTGGATGAAGAAGCAACAGTCTCCCACCTTTAACCTCCACACCCATTTCCACTGCACCTGCTCAGGGTTGCCAAATTACAGGCATATGGTCCCCATCTCAGCATTGCTGACCCATCCGTCATGCTAAATCAAAATATGGTAACGTCTCACCTTGAAATGACCTGTTCCTGTCTTACTCCAGATTACTTTTCCATTATCTACACCTAGTAGACTGTTGTCCTGCAAACCTCCTTCCTGGCTGCCCCAAAACAAGATTTGGGGGCCATCCCCTTGTACTGAATGAAAAGCCATCCCCCCGTTTCTGTCTGGCAATCTATCTCATGGAGTAAGAAAGCCGATTTCAAGACTGCTGTGAATATGACAACTGAGTATGATTTCCCCCTCATTTGAACTCTGTAGCTATTTTAATGAAAAAATGTAACTCCAACCTCTATGAGTTAAAGCAACATTTATTAGCCAAAAATAAACTGAAATTCAAGTGTAGAGCAAGACAGGATCCAGATGGTAAAACTACCTCTCTGTGTGTGTCTCTCTCAATTCCTCTCAATTTTATTTGCCCATTTGCTTTTCTGCTCTGTTGCCCTTACACTTGGTTTCACTTTGGGGCAGTATTATTCTTGGACCTACCAGCTGCTCCAGGCTTAATCTGTATTCCTGAGACCCAGAGAATAAAGACTACTTTGTAATTGTTTCAGAAATAAAGGGGGTTTGGAATCAAGTTTTTTTGGACCAATCCAAGTTAGATGCTCATTCCTAAACCATCCAGATGGATGAGTGTGCCGATCCATCAGCCCTAAAGGAAATAAGCCATGGGAAGTGGGGAAGAACCAAAGGGAGCCGAGGTGCAGGAACACGTGTGGACTAGGCAGAGACGGCAGCTGGATATGGGGGAGTAAGTGTTGCGTTTCTGCTGCTCCCCTTATTTGTGCAGATTTCGTCATCTTGGTTATTAGATTGTCAGACTCCTGACCACAGGAAATAGACTCTGCGTCCGTCGGACCGCATGTACAAGAATATCCTGATAGAGGTACTGTAACCAAAAGGGCTTCTGTCATTTCACATAATAAAAGGCTGAGAGACAGTGACTCTGTGGTTTGTTCCGTGGCTTGTGGGTGACAGCTGGAGCTGGAAGGCTTCTGTGTGTCTGATCTGCCACTCTGAGAAGGTCAGTACTCATGCTCTCATGGCCGAGGGACACCTGGGCTCCAGTGACATAGGACTGCCGCAGTCCTGGGTGTCACCAAGATGCAGCACATGCAGCAGAAGGGGCGAGGGGCATGGACTTCTGTTCCATCCTGTTATGAGGCTGAGACATTTCCCAGAAGCCTCCCAGCAGATGTTAGCTCAGTGATCATGGGCTGCGACTGGAAGACTCTTCCGTGCTGTGGTTTCTAGAAAGGCGCCGGAAGCCTTCTCTTCCATTTTCAGGCTCTGCACTGGAGAAATCATTTCTGAAGACCAGCAAGAATCACACGGGCTAAGGTTATTTGGAATCATAAATGTCCGATGCATTGATTTCTGTGTCGTTGCTGCTTTCCATAAAGGTCGTTGGACTAAAGCAAGGCGGAATATTTACTAACCTCTCTATGACTCTTTCAGATTGTGCCCAGTGAGGGGTTCTGCACCCTCACAGAATTAGGTGGCCAGAGGAGAAGCTTGTCCAAATGTGTACTTTGTTTTATTCTTTGGGAAGCCCAGACTGCGCCCACAGACACAGTGAGGCGTGCAGGCCGGGTGGTGGAGGAAAGACCCCCGTGAACCTAGCAGGCTCTGCACACTGCAGTGTGCTTCCAGGGCATTGTCACGGAATCCTGAAAGTTCAGGGGAAGGAGACTTGCACATTGCATGCAATGGTCCCCCACTTGTCACTCAGCACCTCGGAAACAACCCCACCGGGCACTGAAGCTCACCTCTGACTATTTGAAGCTCTAGAATGGATAGTGTCGTCTTTCCGTATCTAATCTTATCAATGTTGCACATAATTTATTTAATGAAGCTGAGCAGTCTGCTATTTATTAGCACGAAGGGTTTTTGTTCTGGGAATAAAATAAGACCCTGTGCTAGACAGGGGGATGTTCCCCTGAAGAGGGGAACTTTATCTGAGGCGGTCTGGGCAGGGGTTATCTCCAACCGTCGTCTCTCCAGGGCCTTCTGGACCAATCTTATTGGGCTACTGTCACTCGACATCACACAACCCCTGCTACTTAGGCTAAGTTCACATGGAGTTAAATAAAATGCAGTATTTGGCAGTTTCCTTTTAGATAGAAACTGCACATTAGACGCCCGCAAGCCTCGGCAGGTGTCTGTGCCATGTAATGACACACCTACCCCAGGTGTGAATAGACTCCCGGGGCTGCCGCTGGCCTGTCCCGGCCTCCATGCGCCGCGGGGGCACTGCCATCTGCGGGAATGTGGAGAAAAGGCGCTATGATGCTTTAATTGCTGATCTCGCAGTCACAGCTTTTGTGCCCCTGCTTTCCCTGGTGCTTTTAACGTGGACTTGCCATAGAAATAACCGTATTCTGACAACAACAGCATGCTTTTCATTTGGTTTAGTGGCAGACTTTGAACTTAAATTATAGTGCTCAGTACTTTCTAAGTAATCAGAATTTCGCCCTGCCTTGCCCCCAAATGCCAAGTTTCTGCTCATTACCCATACCTTGCTGTAGAAATCTGTTCTGAAATTCAGTAACTATATATTCCCGAAGGAATTCTTTCTCTGAAATTATATTGTTGACGACATAAAATGCACAATGTCAGCAGTGTTTATAGAATATGTATATAATTTTAAATTACGAATTAAGGCAGAAATAGTTCAAAAGCATTGTACACTTTCTATGGAGGGAAAATTATAGCCATAATGTTCTGATTGTTGTTGTCCTGAACAACACAACGAGTTAGAATGTTTATGTGTGTATCTATATACATAACTGTATCCATATCACTGTATAAATTTATAATTTTATAACCAGATAAGTATATATAAAAATGCATAACACACAGTGAGCTGTTTTATACATACATCCTGTAGTGAGGGTATCAATGAATGAGAAGACGATTTGTCTTTTCCCTGATTCTAATGATGTGGCTTTAAAATGATGTGTCCCCCATTTCTTATCAGTAAAATGATTGGATTTGCCCAAATCAGAATTTCACAAAATGTGTGTTCTATGAACTCCCATCTTGGGAGAGCCTCTTTGAGAGAAAGTTGCCCCCGTCTCGTCAGTTTGGGAAGGCAGAACGCCACGTTCCCCACAGGAACAGGTGTGGTGCAAACTGGAGTCTTGAAGGCTCTGCCAGTTGTTACAGTTGATACAAAATGCAGTTTAAAACATATTTACTTTTGGGGCTCCTGGGTGGCACAGCGGTTAAACGTCTGCCTTCGGCTCAGGGCGTGATCCCGGCGTTGTGGGATCGAGCCCCACATCAGGCTCCTCCGCTATGAGCCTGCTTCTTCCTCTCCCACTCCCCCTGCTTGTGTTCCCTCTCTCGCTGGCTGTCTCTATCTCTGTCAAATAAATAAATAAAATCTTAAAAAAAATAAAACATATTTACTTTTGGCTTTTGATTTAGAATTTTTTTTTAAGGAGCAACCATTGCTGTGCTTTGGGAAAGTATTATGCTTCGTTGGATCTGATGATTTCCAGTGTCTTCTGAACCCTAGCAGCTTGAAAATAGCTTCAAAAACCACATTTGCCTCTGGGGATTTAAATTACATTGTTGGGTAAATTATGTAAAAAATAGATGATTTCACATACTAGAGATGTTTTGATGTAAAAATGTGTTAGC
The DNA here is from genome assembly GCF_002007445.2 of Ailuropoda melanoleuca. NCBI lineage: Eukaryota > Metazoa > Chordata > Mammalia > Carnivora > Ursidae > Ailuropoda > Ailuropoda melanoleuca. The sequence continues at coordinate 576,658 of NC_048235.1, forward strand.
ATGACCGATGAAATGTAATTATGCTCCCCTTACTGGGGCTCCTTTCTCTCTAAACGGTCTTGTTTCTCAAGAACACAGAGTTAGTATAAAGAAAGTGTCTATGTGTGTGGGTGTGTGGGTGTTCGTGCTTATTTTAAAAATTAATGAAGACCCTGCATGTATACTCATAGACAGTATTTGTGCCACTCCAAGGCAAAGGCCAATAGGTTTAGAAGTTTATGCAAATTAAGACTCTTGGTTATAACCTGTATATATATCTGTTTTACATAATATGTATGAGTATACATTCACTATGTAAAAATATTTACGTAAGTTTATATATATGATTTTCAGATACTGTCCATATAAACATATGAAGGAGGCAGAGGTGAGTTCTTTCTAGGACAACAGATAAAAATTTAATTTAATTTAAAAATTAAAGAATGTCTGTCTGCCAGGAACCGTGCAAAGTGCTAGAAATAAATAGTGACAATAAATTATCTTTCTCTCAAGAGCCCAAATGCTTGAAACAAATACCTGACAGGAGTGCTTGGGAGCGGGGAGCCCACAGAGACCGGAGCCCTGACTGACCCATCAGGGGCACCTGAAGCCTCCATGACACCCAGTCACCCCTTCACAACTCCAAATGACATTCCTGGAGAGCAGACATCAATGCATATAATGCATTTCAACCACATTGCCATCTACATTTATTTTGAAGAATTAAAAAAAAAAAGTCACAGAAAGGGGTCAGATTCAATTATCGAGATAGTGTAGGGAGAGAACCAATTCCAAAGCATGGCGATTGATAAATGAGGTTCCAGCTTGTCCCCACACCACCACAACTTGTCGTCACACTCTACTGTGCTACGTGCTTCTTTTTTCTTTTTTAATATTTTGTTTATTTATGTGTCAGAGAGAGAGACAGAGCACAAGCGGGGGAGTGACAAGCAGAGGGAGAAGCAGACTCCCCACTGAGCAGGGAACCTGATGTGGGACTCGATCCCAGGACCGTGGGATCATGACCTGAGCCGAAGGTAGAAGCTTCACCCACTGAGCCACTCAGGTGTCCCCATGCTACATGTTTCTTGCCAAAAGGGTGGGATTCATGCCACTGTAGAGATGCTGTATGTTTAGAATCTTAGGGGGAAGACCAGGATCAAGAAGAAACACGCTCCCCTTGATCAGATTTGGATCCAATAGGAACAAAAAGCAACCATGTAGCAGATGGAACGGTTCTTTCTCCAATTTCATCTTCAGCTCATTTGTTTATCTTCTTATTTCCACAGCGTGGACATTCAATGATTTATCTGTTCCCCTCTGCATGGGCACGTCCTCAAATCCAGGAGCAAGCATCGTTTTTGCTCCTATCTTCAATTGCATTTAATATTGTGAAATCGGGAAGAGGAAGCTAAAACCACATTTTTAAAATTGCAATAACTATTCTATCAATTAGGAATTACCTCCAGATACTTTTTTTTAAAGAAAGTTTACTTATTTAGCCAAGCAATCTCTACACCCAATGTGGGACTAGAACTCATGATCCTGAGATCAAGAGTCCCAAGCTCTTCCCACTGAGCCAGCCAGGCACCCTTACTTCTAGCTACGAAAAACACCAATCTCTACCGAGAGCTAGAACATAATGACAGGTAGTTACTTCACTTTATTGAGAGAATTGAAGGCATAGAGGCCACGGCCATCCAGAAGAACTTGTGGGTGACATGACACTGAGCAAAGACTTAGGAACAGTGAGGCCTCAGCCACACAATCGCTAAGGGGAAAGCATTTCTGGGTGAGCAGAACAGCAGATGCATCAACCAGGAGATGGGATTATACTTTGAGGTGTTGAGGAACAGCCGGGAGCTGGTGCTGCAGCAGAGGGAAGAGGGGCAGCTGCCGTGGGCAGAAGTGGAGCTTGATGAGGCAGAGCTGGGTGACATGAAACCTGGTAAAGAACTTCGGCTACAGGGGCATCTGGGTGGCTCAGTCGTAAAGTGCCTGCCTTCAGCTCGAGTCATGATCCCAGGGTCCCGGGATCGAGCCCCACATCGGGCTCCCTGCTCATCAGGGAGCCTGCTTCTCTCTCTGCCCCTCCCCCCCTTGTGTGCGCACACACAGTCTCTTTCTCTCTCAAAAAAATAAATAAAATATTTAAAAACAAAAAACTTCGGCTGCCATTCTAAATATATCAGAAAGTCCTTCAAGGGCTTTGAACAGGGGAGTGATGCATGAGACTTACCTTCCCACAGTATGGACCTGGCTGCCCTGCAGAGGACAGAACATCGAGAGCAGGGTGGTAGCAGGAGGCCAGCAAGAAGGGGCTGTGTCAGTTTGCAAGAGAGATGATCAGCTGGCTCGGGGCTGGTGCAGAAGGACAACAGAAGAAAGAGTGGGTTTTAGCCTGAGACTTTGGGGCATAAAGAGTATCATTTACCAAGTTTTAAAAGGTGGTGTGTAGGTGCAGGTTTGGGAATATCTATGAACCAGAATATGTTTTGCTGAAAATAAAGGAATACTTGGCACTTAGAAAAAATAGGTTGCTCCAGGCATTGGTCAGGAGCTCTGGCGTGATGACCACAAGCAGGTCATAAGATAAAGGAAAGGGGTTTGAGGCTTTCCATGGGGACGTGGCTTTTGTCTCACTGCCATCTCTTTCTGTGAGAGCTGTGCAGAAACCAGGGGGAAAACAGACGACTACCAGCCTTGGGAGTAGGTGTCAGGACATGTCTAGGATGAGATGTCCTGTAAATCTCTACGTAAGAGACACAGGGGGAGTCTAGAGTTTGTAGTTCAGGCAGCTCCAGGGACCAGAGAGAGAAATTCAGAAGACACCCAACTAAATAATGGTTTGTAAACCATGGGATTAGACAAGAACAGGAAATAGGGTAGTTGAGGAAGGGAAGAGAAAATGTGTGCGAATCTAGCTTTTGGGGAAACCATAATTCAGAGTTGTTCCTAAAACACGCATTCTTATTTTTATAGGTTTTTGTGGTTGCTTTTGCTTGCGAACCTTAGTATGGAATGTGGCAGGACTATTTTCACCCAGCCCTATTTTCCCAAGTGGCTGGTCAGTAGTTCTGCACTATCCATGTGATAATCATGTTTTACAGTTGAATTTTAAATGCTGGTTTTATCACCTGCTAAAACTTTACATTTGCTTGGTTTTCCTTCTGAACTCCAAAATATGCCCTAATGATTTTTCTATCTCGGACCATCGCTATACTCTTTATTTTAGAGATATAGCATATTGGTATTAGTATACCATATTAGTATTAAAGTTTTATTTTTTAAAACATAAATTCATGAATTTATTATGCTATTTTTCTTCTTTTAGAATCGGTCTTATAATTTTTGGCTGGTATCGCGTATGCTACTAGCTGCATTTGGAAAGGGTCTTGAAGTATTCTACAAACAAAATATCCTTTTATGATCGGGATTACAAACATGATAATGTGATTAATCCGATGTTTGTTTATGACATCATCCATATAATATTTTTAAAAGAATGAAGATATACAGAATTCCAAGATGTAACGAGTTATATGATGGTTCTACACACATACCACTCCATCTTTGTCAGAGGAATTGGATTCTATTCGTGAGCATGCTTCCACAGGTAAATGATAAAGTCTTTCTTGCTCTGCATTTTTTTGTGTGTGATTGATGTCATGATGCCACGATCCATGTTCTGGCACCTAAAACATAGATCTCACCATGGGACTGTGTCAGCAGGCACACGTATAGCTTACATTTATTTGGCCTGAACCAGTGCTGTAGATTTCCCACACACTGTGTGGCTAGGAAATCCTCTTCTGAAGCCCTGGGGTAAAGAGTAAGTTGTAGACTGCAGATCATAGAAAGGTGTCACTTTCCAGCATCTGTTTCTCTGTTTTATACACAGCTTTGTAGAAAGAGGAGAGGAGTGTGCTTTAGTAAAGGAAGATAAAACCAGATTACTGACAGGGAGAAATAAGAAAAAAAAAAAACATTTGAGGATTTTGGGGGATTTTTTTTGAACACTTTTGGTTCTTCTGTTTGGTTAGGAGAAGTCAGTCAGCTCTCCTAATCGTGCTATAATGGCTTACAGAAAAACTCTGAAATTGCTTCTGGACATTGAGGACAGCTCTGCTTCTAGGGAAACCCTGAGGTTGTCCTTCAAACTTCCTGGATGTCAGTTTCTTTTGCATTCCTACTAATTTATCAATTTATTTGCAAATTGGGAGGTACTAAATGAATAGCATGCTAGAAGCTTCAAATTCCAAACAAAAGATGTGGCTCCTGCCTGTAATTTTCTATGGGAAACACCCGCATCTTGGTGTCTTCAAAATTAACCTTCTGTGAATGAGAAAGCACGTACTACCTTTTTCTTTCATAATATTAATGACTGCTTTTAGGGGAATTTGGAGCAACAACTGGAAGGGAGAAAGGCATGAGAAGAGATTGCTCAGTGGTGAGTTCTTACCCAGTACTCTGTTCTGCTAATATCATCAGGACCAGCAGTTCATTTCAGAGAGGGTTTCTTTTTTTTTTTTTTTTTTAAAGATTTTATTTATTTATTTTGACAGAGATAGAGACAGCCAGCGAGAGAGGGAACACAAGCAGGGGGAGTGGGAGAGGAAGAAGCAGGCTCATAGCAGAGGAGCCTGATGTGGGGCTCGATCCCATAACGCCGGGATCACGCCCTGAGCCGAAGGCAGACGCTTTAACCGCTGTGCCACCCAGGCGCCCCGAGAGAGGGTTTCTGAATGCGTAATATAAGCAGGCTCTCTCTCTCTCTCTCTCTCTCTCTCTCTCTCTCTATATATATATATATATATACACACACACATACATACATATATATATGATGATTATGACTAAATATTTGTGAAGATATTGTTTTTACTCTATCTCTATGTGTATGGTATTCTTTTAAAATATTGTTACTTTATTGTTACTTGGAATCAACTGGAAGGTAAGTTAAAAGCTGAGAAGCTTTACTTCATCAGTACTAAATAATTGAATGTAGCTTAGAAAAACTAGCTTAGGAAACCAATGGGTGATGACATCCATGGTGAGTGGATGGGCTGATGGAATTTCTGTGGATGCTGAGAAGCACGGAAGTACATTTTGGTCTGTAGGACCTGGGCAGCGAGTCAGAACCCTCACAGGGGATGAGCTACGCAAACAGGTCAGACGACCAATAACAGGCCCAGATAAGTAGGATTTTAGATCTTATTTTTACTCTGAGATACATAATTGAGAGGGGCTGAAGCAGGATGGGGAGGCAGAGATTAGTACTTCAGAAAATCCATCCTGACATCTTCAGTGTGTTCAGGAACAAAATGGCACCCAGTTGTCTGCTAACTGTCTCTAAGTCCTCACAAAAACAGCTGTGCCTCACAAGGCTCAGAAAAAGCAGCCATTGCCATGAGTTAAAGCCATCCTTAGTCAAGCTCGGCGTCTTAGTTTGCCAGTTGAAAAACTTAGAGCCTCCCGTACCCGAGGGGGGCGAGGCTGAGCAGAGCTGGCAGGAATCTGTCCAAAGAAATCTTCTCCCGAAAAGTTCTGGTGGGAAGTCTGCTCTCTCCCAAAGTCAGGCATGAATGGGAAAGAGCCTGCTCTTTCTTCTCACCTCACAAGAGGGAGGAAGACTATTTTTCCAACCACAGACCCCAGAGAGCCCGCCATGATCACTCTACACTCAGCCTACGGGACACTGACTGTCCCTGGGGCTTGGTAAGGGTGCTCTTTCTGAGTTCTTCACCTCTGGGTTCCCAAATCCCAATACAGGGCCTCGTCAGAAAGCGATCTTATCAATATTTGCCAAAGGTGCTTTATAAAATAATAGGTACTGGTTGGGTGCCATCACTGAATGGGCATTAAACACTTGCTCCCGAGGTTTCCCCAATCTATTTCAAGGCTCCACAAGCTTCCTGATAATTATAACAATAACATAATAGAACAGTATATACCAGCAATAACATTTCCGTCTCCTCTAAAATACATATATATTAGAGACATATGCATGAAAAACATATATATTTTATGGTATATATATTATGCTCTCTCTCGAGAAATGAACCTACTGTGGAAATGGAAAAGGAACGCAACTGAATAAAATGATGCTGTTCCTAAAGAACTTAGAGTCTAAACTGGAGTGAGAGGCGGATAAACAGATTAATTTCAGAGAGCCTGGAAAGACTCTACCAGAATTAGGACGGTCATTCCACAGGAGTCCAGGGCAGAGAGCAGCTCACTCGCACGGTTTTCCTGAGGAGCCATATGAGTTTATAGAAGTGATTATGAAGAACACCACTGGGATCCTCTGTAACGAGTCAATAAAAACCTATTATGTTTTGAATGGCCATTTCAGCAGCCGGTAGGAAATGCTGGCTCCTAGAGTAAAAAAGAGCCCTACTCTTCCAGACAACTGCTAATGTTGGTGGCTAGAAAACACAACCTGGGTTGAGAAGGACCCATTTTGCACCGTGTCCAGGTGAATGTAGTCAATCCAAGAAAAGGCAGTTCCATCATCTGTACCTTCACAATGCTTAATGTTTGGCATTCCTGCTCAAATCTGAGCTTCCAGAGTGTCTTTTGATGGGTTTGACATTTTCCTGTGTATTTGGAACACTGGAAGCAAAACGATCTGTACTAGTTTAAACGGAAAGTCAACACAAAGCTCCCCGACAGGTAGTAACCATGAAATGCAGTGATTTTGTTAGATCAAATGTAGTTGTAAACCTCAGCTGCTCAACTAACTTCTCTAAAAATACAACTTTTTCAAGTTTTCCTTGTAATTAGGGTTTTGGAAAAGAATTTTCGAAACTATATTTTATGAAAGTGTAGGGTTTCCACAAAAGACTTGAGGTCTTCCATTGGGGAGGGAGTAAGATTTCTGAGAAGGATTTCAATTCCCCTTAACTTTGTCTTCCATGCACTGAATAGCTCTGTTTTTGTCTAATTTTTATATGGTACTTTCCTTGGAACCCTCTGTGTTACTGCCTCTGTTCCTCTTCTTAAAGGGTGGAAATTTTACCAGATTCCCATGACAATCCAGATGTTTCCTCTTGTTGGCTGTCTGCAAGATTCCCTTCATTTTCTTTGGGACTGTGAATCTCTGTGAATCTCTGCCTTGCTCCCGCTGAGAACCACATGGCTTCAGAGTTTCACTCTGTCTAAGGGTCCCATGTATCATGCTTGATTCCAAATTGAGTTGGGTAGAAAAGGCATTCATTCTTCCCTTTGACATTTTGGGTTTTGTTTATTTGTTTGTTTGTTTTTGGATTTGTTAAATACAGGGCTCCAACCTCTAGTGGTTAAACATAGTTCCTAAATCAAGGTTTAGCTAACGTCATGATGTCACTACACTATAGGAGAGGCAAAGCTTTATATTCCATTATCTCATCACCTCAATCTTCCCTGTAAGAAATCATCATCTTTTGTACAAGGTGATTTTACTCCTTAAGTCCTTCCTCTATCATGAAAAGAGGGAAGGCGACCTGAGCTTCAGCCATAGAAGCATCTCTGTCATCTTTCCTAGATCTTGTAGACTTTAAGTAGAGAATACATAAGAAAGAACGTGGGCATCCAATTCTGCTTCAATCTTTCCCAATAGGTCCCTGTCCTCGGTACATATGTCAGGGTTTGGGATACAAGTGACAGAATCTCAACTCAAACTTGAGCCGAAACACACAAGCAAATAAAAAAGGAATGTATACACCAAAAATAAATAGGGAAGAACTCATCATTCCCAAGGACTGATTTGACACAGCGACCTCTGAACTCTGTCTTCACATCTTTATCTCTTCTTTTCCTTCTGCTGTGGTTAGATTAGTGAGCTCCGATGTCTCCAAGTGGAGGGGCTGACCTCACAGTTTTTGAACTTGTGATCCAAAGCAAGATATCATCCCCGTGTGTCTTTACTCTGAGTTCTACTATAAAAGATGAGCCCAGGTTGGCTCGGTTTAGATTACAGCTCTACCACCATAAGCAATGGGGTGGATACCAGGATCAGTAGACCACAAGATCCACAAGCAGGCATTTTCTCAATGAGGAATGCATTTTCTCAATTAAATTGGGTAGGACAAGAATGTGCAAAGCACACTGGAAAAGTTAACACAACAGATGTCCATGAAACTCATCCATCAATTAAGTAGCAATAAAATTCAAGATGCTTCATTTCATCACAGATAACCAACAAAACCCACACAGAAGATTAATATTTACCCCATTAGCACGCACATCTTAAACTCCTTCACACACATGGTTTTTAGTGGCTACTCTGATTGTTAATTAAGGAAACACAAAATGAGTTGAAATCCCCATTCAGTAAAGCTATGGGATGTAGTGAGATCATGTATAGGCACGTGGTTGGGGAGTTACCAGTTTGTCTGTCATGTGTGTAAGATCTACCTTTATTTAAAGATTTCTGCTACTAACCATATTTGACTATTACTGGCTTATTTGATTTTATTTTATTTTTTAAATCTTTTAGTTTTCCTTTTCCATTTTTTAAGATTTTATTTATTTATTTGACAGAGAGTGAGGCAGCGAGAGAGGGAACACAAGCAGAGGGAGTGGAGTGGGCGAGGGAGAAGCGGCTTCCTGCCAAGCAGGGATCCCAATGAGGGGCTCGATCCCAGGACCCTGGGATCATGACCTGAGCCGAAGGCAGACGCTTAATGGCTGAGCCACCCAGGCGCCCCTGGCTATTATGGTTTAGACGGCATCCCATTTCCCTTTTGGATAGGATATTTTTTGTTCAATAATAGTTCTTCAGAATAAAGTGACACTCATTAATATTGATAATATTTTATCCTATTATAAAACTTTTGAGATCTATCACTTGAGAAAGACTCCAGATGCCAATCAATTATAGTTAAGTTGAAGTTAAATGTACTTGCCATAATTCATATCTGTGCTTCCCTTGTGGATACAGAATGAAGTGGGCTGATTTGCATGTATGAATGACTTTCCTCTACAGAAGTGCCATATAACATGGAGTTTCAAATATTAAAGATTCATAAGGAAGATATCAAATATCTACATATCTAGTTGATAGAGTGCCATGTGCCATGACATTTTCCATAGGATTTCCGTTTTCAGTGGATTTAGCATGCATAGCAAGTAGACATCAACAATTGACTGAGATCAGAAAATGTCAAAGCTGTCTTTAGAAAATGGGGCTATATTATTTCTTTTGTATCAGTATTAAATCAAGGAAAAATCACAGACAAAATGGAATGATAGTATATCTTCTACAACTAATCTGAAATTTTACATATGCTAACAACTATTGTTAAATTATCCATAGCTAATTGGTCCTAAACTAAAATAGATAATTAAGCATGTTCTGGACTATTAACTGGTTCATATTTTAGGTATTTGCCTAATTAGACATTTCCTAAACTATTCATTTGCATTGGTTAATTTTTATGCAACATTCTATCATGAGTTTTTAACTATTTTTATTTGGTATTTACCCTTTTAAAGTTATTTCCATAAGGATATTGAAGACACATAATGTACTATAATTGTTGCAGTGGGCTTTTTTTCTTAGCCCATAAAGAAATTGATTATACTATACAGAAATAGAAATTTCTACTTTTTGGAGCACATTGAGTGTCTTGACATGCAGACCCTTCTTTTAGCATTCTGCGTGGCTGGATCTTTCTCATCTCATTGTAAAGATCATTTACTCAGAGGTACAGATTTTGTTCATTATGTGTTCAGTACAGAGTAGTATAATATCAACTCAACAAGAAGGTTTTCTCCTGCTGAGAGATACTGGGTGGCTAGAAGTCACCAAGAGGTTTCTTATTTTTTTAATAATAATATTTTTTATTATATTATGTTAGTCACCATACAGTACATCCCTGGTTTCTGATGTAAAGTTCCATGATTCATTACTTGCATATAACACCCAGTGCACCATGCAATACGTGCCCTCCTTACTACCCATCACCAGCCTATCCCATTCCCCCACCGCCCTCCCCTCTGAAGCCCTCTGTTTGTTTCCCAGAGTCCATAGTCTCTCATGTTTCATTCCCTCTTCTGTTTACCCACTCCTTTCTTTATCCCTTTCTTCTCCTACCGATCTTCCTACTTCTTATGTTCCATAAATTAACTTAACCAGAGACATAAAGGATCTATATTCTAGAGACTACAAATCACTCTTGAAAGACATTGAAGAACACACAAAAAGATGGAAAAATATTCCATGCTCATGGATCGGAAGAATTAACATAGTTAAAATGTCCATGCTACCCAGAGCAATCTACACTTTCAATGCTATCCCGATCAAAATACCAATGACATTTTTCAAAGAACTGGAACAAATAGCCCTTAAATTTGTGTGGAACCAGAAAAGGCCCCGAATCACCAAGGAATTGTTGAAAAGGAAAAACAAAGCTGGGGGCATCACATTTCCGGATTTCGAGCTGTACTACAAAGCTGTGATCACAAAGACAGCATGGTACTGGCACAAAAACAGACACATAGATCAATGGAACAGAACAGAGAACCCAGAAATGGACCCTCGGCTCTTTGACCAAGAGGTTTCTGATACAAAAAACTTCAACTATATTTCTATATTTGCAAAACTACCCTTTAGGAATGCAGGGAAAATGAAGGCATTGTCAGACAAAGGAAAAGTAAAAAATGTGTTGTTAACCAAAATACTCATAGAAAAAGACTAATATAAAATCTTCAAACAGAAAGAAAATGACAACAGAAGGAATCTTGGGCCACCTAGAAAGAAGAATGAACAAAAAGACCAGGCATGTGAGTACATACAGTAGACCATGTTTCCCTAATGAGTCTTAGGTTCACATCTGATGATCAAAACAAACAGTACATAACACCATCTAAGAGAGAAGACAATGGTATTTAAAAGTAGATAAGACAAAGACATCTAAATAGAAATAAGGCTTCCACACATTACTCAAAAGTAACAAAACACCAAAGCAGTAGACTGCAGTGAAGGGCATCTGTATATTGCGATACCCAGAGCAACCAACATGAAAGCAATATGAAGAGATGCACTCAAGAGCATGAAACCTAAGTTAGGATGGAATCCTAAAAGATTTTCAGGGAACCCACAGCAAAGCAAGGAAAGATACACAAAGAAACAAGATACTGAGGAAACAAATATAAAACAAATAATAAAATGGAAGATTTAAGCTCTGACATGTCAGTGACTAGCTTAGAGGCAAATGGTCTAAATACTCCAGTTAAAAAGCAGAGATGGCAAGTGCATAAAACCAAAGCCCAGCTACATGCTGTAAGAGACTCATTTCAAATTCAATGCCATTGGGAAGTTGAAAGTAAAAGGGGATGAGAAAATACATATAAGCAAACATAATTTTTTTAAAAAAGAAGTGGCTATATTAATATCAAATATCCTTGACTTTGGAGGAGAGAAAATTACTCAAGACCCAGAGGGACATTAGAGAATGGTGAAGGATCAACCTACCCAGAAGACGTAATGACCCTAAACACGTGCACACCAAGCAGCAGAGCCTCGAAATACGTGAAGTAAAACTGGTAGAGATAAAAGGAGAAACAGACAAATGCACAGTACGCATCTCCCTCAGTAACTGATAGACTACTGGACAGAAAGCTAGCTGGTAAAGACCTGAACAGCAAAATCAACAAACAGAATCTGAAATTTAACTAATGCCTAATAAACAGAACATTGAGTAAGTCACTTTACTAAAAAGAAGTAATAACATTAGCATTTATGTCACTATCATGTTTACAGTTTCTGTAACTTATACAGAGTGAAGTTATTGAATTCACATTGTAGAAAATGCTTGGTAACATTACAGCCTCCAAACACAGTGACATTTTGGCAATGCTGTCATATGTGTCTGTCAAGATGCTCACATACGCTTTGCTGTTATTCTACCATGACCTCTATTTAGATTCTAGCAATCAATGGACACACACTGAAATAAAAATAATAATTCTCTAAGTGTAATGCTGGAGGTTCTTTAACTATTTTCCCCCAACTCTTTTAGGAAATAAGGAAGTGGTGTGGAAAGCAGTAGATGGAAGAGTCTTAAGGAGTAAGAAATGAAATATGGGTATGGGTTTAGATAGACCCAGACAGAGGGACAAGCAGAGGCGCTAAGAAGAAGGTCAGGTAACAGGTGCGAGTTTGGGTGTGCAAGTAAAATAAGAAATATGGAACCAAGTCTTGTGGGGAGGTGTGATGGGGAGGATCAAAGAGCATGGCAACTCCTCTTCCTCCAGCCACAGCTCCCTAGTGCCCCCTGTAGAGTATAACCCAGATTCCTGCACCATTAATTGCAGCGTAGGAGGTAGAGAGGAGAACCTCCAGTCGTGAGAACAGAACAAATACTGAGTACAGACGTCCCGGCAGGAGGAGATAGGGTGGGACTCAGTTGTTCTGAAAATGAGTACAAGGGAGAAAACTGATTTCAGCACCCTGGCAGGAACCAAGTTAGGAGAGCTGGGAGCAAAGTCAGCAATGACATTTCGTCCCCAACACCTGGCATAGAGTTGCTTACACCTGAAGCTGCGTTCCTGAGATGAGTCTGAGGTTAGGTGGGAAGATGGGGAGGCATTGGCTGTTCGGAATGGAGGACTATTTTCATGGGACATTACCGCACACAGAGCTTATATAAGTTCACCAAAGCAAACAAACTAACAAAGATAAAGGATATGATATTTAAAATGTAACGTAAGAGGTGTTTTATATTTTAGGACATAGTGTGAAACACACAGATCTTTCTCTATTTTCACATTATGTTACTCAAGATCGCAAAGTCGACGTTCCTGTGTTTGTAGCTTTGTATACATACATTTCAAAATCAAGCCAAAAAATAACCAACAAATCAAAGTAAAATATACCAAAATGTCAAGTTTGTAATGTGGAGGGTTAAAGTGAACCAGTTCTCTGAAAATTTCCAACCTACATTTCTTTGTGTATTTTCCAAATGCAGTTTTCTTGGGTTACTTTGCTCTCTGACAATATTCATGTTGAATTTTAATCAGTGTTGTATTTTATGAATGAGAATTCAACCAGACCTGAATAATGAAGTAGAAAGGTGTGTGTTTGGGAATCTTTCTCCACAATACTCTATTTCACTTTCAGGAAATCATTGCTTATGTCTTTGTTATATTTATCACTATAAAAATATCATCACAATATAGCCAAAAACAGCTAGAGCAATAATATGTATTGAGTGATTAATAAATGACAAATAAGAATTTATTAAAATTGAAAACTTAAGCTCTGTGAAAGATATGTTTAAAGGAACCAAAAGGCAAGCCATATGCTGGAAGAATATATTTCCAAACTACTTATCTGACAAAAGACTTCTATCCAAAATACACAAAGAAGTTTAAAGGTCCATCCATAGCAGTCAGTCCAATTCAAAAATGGGCAGAAGGTCTGAAGTGACACCTTACCAAAAGATATATAAATGGCAAATAAGTATGATGTGAAAAGATGGTTGATGTCTTTTTTCATCAAGGAGCTGAAAATTAAACAAGATACTACTACATACCTATTCCAATGACTCTAATCTGAAAAATTGGCAATGCCATAATACTGGCAAGGATGTGAAACACAACAACGCTCTTTCATTGCTGGTAAGCATGCAAATTGGAACAGCCACCTTAGAAGAAAGTTTGTCAGCTTTTATGAAGATAAACCTAGTCTTCCCGTATGATCCAGCAATCGTGCTTTTAGGTATTTTCTGAGTTGAAAACTTATGTGCACACACATAGCTACACATGAATGTTTATATCAGCTTCATTCATAATCACCAAACTGTTAGCAATCAAGTTGCTCTTCAACAGATGAACTGTAAATGGTAGGACTGTTCATTCATACAAAAGGATCTTCTCAACAATAAAAAGAAACAAGTGATCAAACCACTAAGAGACATGGAGGAACATTAAATGCCTATTGCTAAGTGAAAGAATCCAGTCTGAAAAGTCTCCATACTATATGAATCCGATTAGATGGTATTCTAGAAATGGCAAAACTATAAAGATAATAAGATTATCAGTGGTTGCCTAGGGCTGGGGAGAACAGGTTGGAGGAACGAACAGTTGAAGGACAGGGGATTTTAAAGGCTGTAGATTATTCCACATGATTCTGCAAAGATGAATACAGGACATTATGCATCTCTCAAAACCCACAGAACTTTACAGCTCAAACAGTGATACTTAACCTATGTAACTTAAAATAAACTCATCTTAAAGGTTGGAGAATTCCTGGAAGGAATGGACACTTTGACAAGAGAATCTAAGTGTAATTCAAATAAAAGAGTCAACCTCACTAACGGAGGTTGGCGGAAAGGTGCTCACCTAGGAATTTGGAGGGAGTGCAATCTGTGAGAATAAAGACACGCACAAGTGCATATTTACTGCACATGAATTGAAAAGGTTGTTAACCAAGGGGATACATGTCAACAGTTCTGATACTTCTATACAACGTACTGGAATTAAACAGTTATGTCAATGGAGGGCAGATGGCTGTAGCCAGATTTCTCACCATTGGAATGGAAATTTGTAGATAAGCAAGGGAGGGCAGTCTAGAATGATCCATGTGGTAATGAATTAGAGTTGCAGATGTCAGTATGGCTTTTTGCTAAGCTTAATGTAGCTATAGATGGCTATGGATAAAATATGTATGGATATGTGCTTGTACATAAGTTGGCACATCTGTTTCTCTGCTCTGTCAGCTGAGAGGACTTCATGAACAGATGGCCTCACAGCAGTTAGAACACTCAGAGCCCAGACCTTGACTTCCAACACCTTTCTCCAATAAAAGGAGACAGGCTTCTTGGAGAAATGACCGATTTTTACCACAGGGGCAGGACATAACCCAGCCCGGAGCAACAGATGTACCAAAATATAAGGACATACAGCCCAAAATTAAAATCAAAACAACTTTCACTGGTCCAGACTGAAATTATTTCAGCAACAAAATAATGTAGTATTAGATGATTGCACCAAGCATCAGACGAATATCCACAAGTCGATGTTGATACAGTGAATCCATGGGAGAGAGGAGACACACCTCCCTCGAGAAGAACCCCGGATTGTTTATGTAGGTACTCGGTATTCAAGGAAGGAGGACATAACCCCTCACTGTACATGTGAGGGCCATGCGCAGTGGCTTCTCCCAAAGGGTGCAGCACAGGAAGCGGGGTGGGGGGAGAGTGACCTGGCAGAGGAAGATCCTGGGAAACACCACTTCGCCAGGGGATTGAGTTCAATATCAGCAGTCGTGCTGTTGTGCAGCTAATATGTGGACTTTTATGACTTGATAATAATAGCACTTCGCCTCTGAGATCTCCCTCCCCCAAACCCAGAATCCCAGTGAGAAAACCCATGAGGAAAACATTATGAGAAAAATATCAAATTCCAATAAAAGGGCAGCCTACAATATGCCTGACGAAATCTCATCAAAGCTGCCACAGGCAGTGCAAAGAGGGAAACCCTGAAAATCTTTCACAGTGAGGAGGGAGCTGAAGGAATGTGGCAACTGAATGCAACATCCTGTCCTGGGTGGGATCCTAGAACAGAGAAAGGACATAAAGTAAAACTAAGGAAATTTGAATGAACTATGGACTTTAGTTATTAATGATCAGTATTGGTTCATTCATTATAACAACTGTACCATTCTAATTTAAGATGCTAACAGTAGGACAAAAATGGATAGAAAGATTTATGAAAACTGTGTACTATGTGTTCACTCTTTTTTGCAAATACAAAATTGCTGCAAATAAAGTTTATTTTTTAAAATAAAGGATTTTAAAGTAAAAAAAAATATGCAATGGAAAAAGACCACTAGGTTATTCAGAAATCAAATTTTGACATCAAATTATAAGATACAAAAATGAAGTGTAATCAATATATTTTAAAAGATCAAAAGGAACAGAGAGAGAAAGTGAAAGAGACAGAGATAGAAAAGACAATGGCTGAAAATTTTCTAAAACTGATGATAGACACAAAAGCACAGACTCAAGAAGTGTTATAACATGCACACAGGGTAAATAGAATTTTATTTTTATTTTTTATTTTTTATTTTATTATTATTTTTTTAAAAGATTATTTATTTATTTATTTGACAGAGATAGAGACAGCCAGCGAGAGAGGGAACACAAGCAGGGGGAGTGGGAGAGGAAGAAGCAGGCTCACAGCAGAGGAGCCTGATAATTTTTTTTTTTTTATTTTTTAAGTAGATTCCACATCCAGCATGGAGTCCAATGCAGGGCTTGCATTCACCACCCTCAGATGAAGACCTGAGCTGAAATCAAGAGTCAGATGCTTAACTGACTGAGCCACCCCAGTGTCCTGGTAAATACAACTTTAAAAAATTGATATCTTGGCACATCTATAAAATACTATCACAGCAACATCTAGGTTTTTGTTAGCCCAAACACTGGGTCTCATAGCCTAGCAAAATCAACACATAAAATTAACTTTCACAGGGATTGAATATTCCAATTAAGTCAGAGTTTGGCAGAATGTATTTTAAAAATGGTTCAAGTACATGCTTTCTATAGGAATTCACTTTAGCTCCAAAGACACAAGTAGATTGAATGTAAATGAGTGAAAAACATATACCGTGGAAATAATAACCAGAAATAGAGCAAGGATGCCTACACTAATATCACACAAAATGTGCTTTAAGTCAAACACTGTTAAAAGAGACAACGAAGGACATTACATATTGTTAACATCTAGTTGATTCTATTGAGATTGGAGAAGATACTTTGGATGATTTCAATATTTTTAAGTTTATTGAGACTTGTTTTGTGGTCATATAGTCTACCTGGTAAATGTTCCATGTACACTTGAAAAAAATATGCATACCACTTGTTTTGTGTGTACTGTTGGTACAGGTTTTTCGGGTCCAGTTGTTTTAAAGTACTGTTCTTCTAGTTTTTTACTGCTGTTCTGTCTTGTCAGTCTTCCCAGTAGTGAAAATGGGGGCACTGATGCTTCCCGCTAAAACTGTAAAATTGTCTATCTCTTAATTTTTGTCAATATTACCTCATGCATTTTGAGGATCTTCAATCGGTATGTATATGTTTATAATTGTTATGTCTTCTTGATGTTTGGAACCTTTAATCAATATAGAACTGTAGATTCTGAATAGCATCACTGACAGGTAGATGGACACCAAAAATGCCTTTAGAGCGTAAAGAAAAACATATTTCTAGATTAGAATTGATCACAAAGCTATCAATTCAGAATGATGGTATGTTAAAGACAATTTGGGGCAAGCATGTTCTCAGAAAAGTAACTCTTAAGTGCTCATACTCAGGATGATATGGAAGGGACACACCACTAAACCAGGTGAATAAGCCAAAAAGAGAGATGATGTGGATGGAGGGGCATTGGAATCCAAGAAAGGGAAAAAGAAGAGTCGCCCTCAGAATGATGGTGAGGAAAGCCAGGGCGGCCTGGGGAGGGGAAGTGTCAGCCCAAATTGGAGCAGCTCAGAGACCTCCAGGATATACATATTATATGAAAGGAAATTGTTAGAAGGCCACACTGAAAGAAATTCCATAATGCCATGTCAGTAGAACACTGAGTGTGCATGAGGCGGAGAGGGCAAGAAATCAGGGACTGAGAGCAACAGAGCTGCTCTGGAAGAGAGAAGGGGCACGCGAGGAGGTACGTGGCCTGGCTGTGAATGACATTTATGATTATAATGACCTAAGAGTGGCTGTGCTCTAAGATAGATGACCATAGACAGGACAGGAGGAAGGACACGTGGAAAGTATCCTGGGAGAGGAAGGAGTGAAGCTGGGCAAATTGCCATCCTCCAGAACCAAAATGCAATAAATATTGTCACAGAATAAGAATCAGTAATTAGCCATTACAGGGTAATACTTGCAATTATAGAGGCAAATATGGCAGAAAGACTGAAAATAATTGAATGTGGTAGCCTCTGAGGGGGATGGCGGGTGGGGGTGCGCTGCGTGCCTCATAAAATATGTCCACGCTAGATTGCGAGCAAGTAATTTATTCTACTACAAATAAAAGCTGAATTAAAAATAAAATAACAAGGGGCACCTGGGTGGCACAGCGGTTAAGCCTCTGCCTTCGGCTCAGGGCGTGATCCTGGTGTTGTGGGATCGAGCCCCACATCAGGCTCCTCCGCTATGAGCCTGCTTCTTCCTCTCCCCCTCCCCCTGCTTGTGTTCCCTCTCTCTCTAGCTGTCTCTATCTCTGTCAAATAAATAAATAAAATCTTTAAAAAAAAATAAAAAAATAAAAATAAAATAACAAGAAAGGAATGCAGTGATATCCAAATGGGTGTAAAGAGTTCATGTAGTTGCTCAAGTTCCAACGTACTCCCACTTCAGCGTGAGAACGTGCTGCAGGTGCTGAGCAAAGAAGCAAAACAAAATCTATTAGCTTTTTTCACATTTTCTACAAGGTAGTGAGGGCATCTGAAGATGGGGAAGCTTGAAGGCAGACTACACAGAGCTAATATGTGCTTAATTAGTAGGTTAATAAGATTGAGTAACCAGCAGACGTCTGAATCTTAGTTTATAACTAATTTGATAATTCTGAGATCCTGGTCACCTTTAGGAGTAAAATGCACACAATGTGGGTGATTACACTTCTTTCTTCTGTGTGAAACCTAGCGAAACTGCACAGTAAAACCAGTTTGTTCCTACTGATTGACAGAGCCATTTGGACACTCTTAATATCATCAATTAGAGTTTTATGCCTAATTAAATTGTACAGCTAATTAGTGCACAATGAAATTAAAAGGTCAGCTGATGAATAATGGAAATTCTCCACTTGAAGAGCAAAATACCATTCTGAAAGCAATGACTTCTATGCAATGTCATTTAAGTCACTAAGCTAGAATTGTGAGTCAGATTTTCATTTCAGGTCTAGAAATTTTCATTTATTTTTAATTAGGTCACAGAATGGTAGCTTTGCAAGAAAATGAACAAAGAAGTGATTTATTTACACACCGAGGATCCTCAATCATAGGTTACTACTCGTAAGCAGCTTAAATAGTTTGTGACACGTCATAAATGCTCCATAAATATTATCTATTGTAACCATTATTCCAAACCTAAAGGGCTGTCACTATTTATTCTGCAGCAGATTTAATAAATAAATGTCATGTTGTGTACGGTCACGCCGAGGAGTTACTAGCATTTCCTTTTCTTTATTTTTACACACATTTCACTTTAATGAAATGAGGGTGGTTTTGTTCTTTATTTGCAAAAACTCTTTCTAAGAATTGGGGTCTGTGGAATGAAGTCCCTCCCTGTCTGCACTACATGTGAGAACACTTTGCTCTTTCCCTTCTGTGGTGATCACCCAAGGCCATCCCAGTTCCACGGTGGCAGCAAGAAATATCTCCTGTTCTCTTCTGCAACCTCAGCACCGTGAGAGTTCCCCTCTACCTCCCTCTTGCTCATTATTCTGAGGTTTGACTGTGTCCCTATGACGGTCCCTACACTAGCATCCCTAGCACATTTTAACTCATCATACAGAATATTCTTTACCTTTTAAACATAGCCAAACCATAGGAAGAAGATTCAACTGATTGTAATATATTATTCTGAACATACACTCAAATAGGTAATACAAAATATGCTTTTTTTTTTTTTAAGTAGGCTCCATGCCCAGTGTGGAGCTCAGTGTGGGGCTTGAACTCATGACCCTGAGATCAAGACCTGAGCTGAGATCAAGAGTCAGATGCTGAACCAACTAAGCCACCAAGGCACTAAGGTATACATTATAATATAAAGTTCAAAAGATACAAAGAATATGAAGGGAAAAGCATTGGGTTTCATTGTACAATGTATTTTTTTAAAAAAAACATTGTAAGCTGTCTGAAGTTGAGATCTGGGGATATGTCTTACCTTCAGAGATGTACAACATGGTAATTCTCATTGTTATTTTCTCTCATTCGCCTTTTCAGTGGTCAGTAAAATAATGGCACGTCTTAAAATTGATGCTGACTTGGATGCCCTCAAAGGTGGTAAGTCTGCCAGAGCCGTGCAGTTTGGCTTCCCAGGTCAGAGTTGGGTTGGTCACACACCCTGTTGGAGACGGGTTTTATGGTTTCTTCTATCCACAGTGCATAATGGATCCTACCTTTATGTCAGTGTGTGGTTCCCTATGTCTATGTGTCTTGGTTGCCCTGTGCCAGTATTGAGAGAGCGGCAGCAACTCTTGGTTCCTGTGTGGTGGGTACTTCTGTGGTTATGCCATCATTTGCTTAATCTGCCCTCTATTGAAGAGCATGGAGCCATTTCTAAGGTTTTGCTATTAAATACAACAAATATAATAAATTTTATGTAGGACATTTACACATATGCAATTATGGTTGCAAGGAAAAAAATATATATAGCAATTTGTGGGCAAAAACATTTTTAATTTTAAGATACATTTTCCATCCAAGTCATACCAATTCATACTCTCACTGGCAGTGTGGAAAGGTAAATTTTGTGTTCACACTCTTAAGACTGCTATTACATATCATACTGTTTCTTCGTCTTCCATTACGAGGTGAGAGATGGTCACTCCCTGTACTTTTAACCTGCATTTCTCTAACTGGGAGGGGATCGAGCATTTTTACATACATGGGAACATTTTCTTTCCTATAAAATTCTTTTCCTATATTTTAAATTTTTCATAAAGTATAATATGAAGAGACAAGAGCTGATGCCATAAGTGTGCAAGGTGGTGAGTGTTCACAGTCTGAACATGCTTGTGTAGTCAGCCCCCTGAAAAAGAGGAGAGTGCCAGCAACCCTCTGCCACACGCAGTCCGCCCACACCACGCACAAAGTCCGGCTCCTCTGATCTCTGAGTGCCGGCAGCCTGAGTGCTGTGCCTGCTGCCGGAGCTCCACCTTCCAGACAGCTGTGCCCCACTCTAGCACCTGCAACTGCATTTTTTTTTTTGAATGATGTGTTTATTTTTAGAGAGAGAGTGCGCCCATGAGCATGAGCAGGGATGGGGGGGGAGAAGGAGAGGGACAAACCGACTCCACGCTGAGCATGGAGACCTACATGGGGTTTGATCCTATGACCCCGAGATCATGATTGAGGTGAAATCAAGAGTTAGATGCTTAACTAACTGAGCCACCCAGGAGCCTGCAACCTTGCATTTTTTTTTAAGTCATCTTTTACTAACACTCAGACATTTTTATCCCAAGTGGTCAAGTGCAAAGAGAGAAAGGAGCATTTCTTAGACCTTTTTATAGAGGTCCATCACAGAGACCCACGGCACCTCCCCTTTGGCCTGTGCAGATCACTGGCGGGCCTGGTGAGCACTGTGTGGACCATGTGGTGTATGGTCTCCAGCCTACAACCCATTAAGTTCACAGCATGGTTTATCAAGGAGACTCCCGGCTGGAGTATGAGAAGTCCTCTGAGTTCTTCCTGCCATGGGGCAAATGCATTTGCTCCATGCAGCTGATGGTGAAGTGGGATACCCTCAACCCTCCAGTGGACTCCCTGAGTTAAGCTCATCTGAATCGTCATTGAAACCAGCCCAAAGTTTTAAGGAAAACTGTAAATCCAGGACCTCACCTTTTTGCATCCGAGAGGCAAATAAGGTTTCCCCAAAGGAGGTGCTGTCAATCTCTCATGGAAAACCACCATGCCGTGGGGACAGAGCAGCCCCACTCTTGAGCTTCCCAATTCCACCTGACAACTGAAGTTCATTGGGACTTTCCCCATTCAGTCATTGAACCCCAGATGACCCACCCCTACATGGGAACATCAGTCTGGAGAGTCTGAAAGCCTAAGAAGGTGGGAATCCTGTTTTGATGGGGACCCCATAGCAAACTTGTAGACATTTTTCAGAAAGGGAGACTGACAGCTATGTCAAGGGGGCTGCCTCTCTTTCCCACAGCCTCCAGTTGGCAAAATCGTCACTCAAGAATTTGCAGATCCCAGGGACAATGAAGGCCATGAGCATGCACAGCTTGCTGTATGGTGGGGCTTCACTCCAAGGGTGCCAATTTGCAGGAGGCCAGTGTGAAGATTGCCGAGTGCCCAAGTGAGGCACGCACTCTCTCCAGAGCTCAAAATTCACAGGAAGAGGTGGAACCTCCTTTCAGGGGATTGTGATGGTTACATTTATGGGTCAAGTTGGCTGGGCCTTGGGATGTCCACACAGCTGGTCACATAATATTTCTGAGTGTCATGAAGGTGTTTCTGGAAGAGATTAGCATTTGAGTCTACAGAGACTGTGTGAAGAAGATCCCCCTGCCCAGTGTGAGTGGGCTTCATCCAGTCTGCTGAAGGCTTGACTAGAACGAAAAGGCAGTGCAAGAGTGAATTCTCTCTCACCTGGAGCTGGGACATCCGCCTCCTCTTGCTCTCGGACATCAGTGCTGCTAGTTCAGACTCGGGGACTTTTGACCCCAAGAGTCGCACCTACCTTGGTCTCAGGCCTTTGGCTCCCCTGGTCTTGGACTGAGTCACACCACAGACCTCCCTGCTGCTCCGAACCGTGGTAAATCCCCTCTCATCTTCTTCAACAATGGCTTGGAAGAACCGTGATGGGTCTGATTGTATTCTACCTGCAAGCAAAGCTGTTGGTCTACAAGACTCATGGATCGTAGGCAGAGAACTCTATTACTTGCAGGAGAGCAAACAGCACAAGTTTTATGTTCACACCATTTCCCCTGGTGCCACAGTCCTGGGGTGGGGGTGACACAGACAGACCCAGGTAGGTGCTTCATACGTGCTCACTGTGAGTCACAGCTGAGGAATCTTCACTCTTAGGGAACCTACGTGTTTTTTCCAACGGTGTGCTACAAACCTGCCTGCCCTTTGCTCTGTCGGAGACACTACTTCCAAGAGCCATCTGCTGTATCAGAATCTTTGACGTGATTGTCTGGGATAAGTGGCATTTACTGCCTCTATTCACCAGACATGGGGAAACATGAGGAATCCATGGAGAGCTGTTTTTGAACACCCACATGCTTCCTGTCAAGACTGCACCTGTTGGTGCTCAGAGCTCATAAAACAGTTGTTTCATACATTTTGTCCACGTTTCACAGGAGTTTTAACAGAGGATAAATTTTACACCAGTGAATTTTTCATGCCCACAACTTGAGGTCCCTACGCTAATTTTTAAATAAAATTTATTGGGCACTTGCTACCTGTCAGTGCAGAGACCTAGATAAAATGAAGATGAAAGCCCTTCTGGGTGAGTTGATTAATTCCTGGCAGAAACATTCACCTCTGTACATGAGGAACACAAAAGGCAGGAAGTGCCACAGAAATCCCACTCCCAGTACTCCATAAGAGCTAAATCTAGAGCGGATTTGTCATGGAATGGATCCTGGAAAAGGACAACCCGACTGATCCCTGAAGGGTCAGGACAGTGGGGTAATTACACAGATCACGTCCAGTAGAGGCTGGTCCCAGGCAAGGACTGTGGGAACACACAGGGCGGCTCAGAAAAAGCAGCCATATCAGCGTCCTCGTTCCCATGGCTCCAGTCACCAAGTGTGTGGGTTTCCTCTGATCTCCTGTTCCAACCGCCCTTTCACCTGAGTGCCACATAAGAGCCCCCAAGGTGTTGTTTTGCTTTGTGTTTCGCTGGCCCAAACCTTAACTGAAATTTCAGAGGGCCAAAGATAAACCCAAGGCATGTTTCTTTTCTCTCCGTGACTCACACTAACATAATGGAGCAGCTCAAGACTGTCCGTCTGAGAGCTTCATGCCGCGTGTCTGTTCCTCTACTCCGCAGGATTGATCAATGGAAAAGCCACATTAACTCTTCCTCTTAGGGGTCTTGGTCTCCATTGTTTTTCTTTGTCTGCAACGTCACAACCGTACACCATAATCCTTTCCTGGACCTACGTGACCTCTGGGAACCTACTAATGTTCCTGTGGATAAATCCTTCCTAAAACAGATGACTGTTGTTGAAAAACCCAAGTGGGTCACTTCATTCTCCTGGGTAAAGTAACCTAGTGGTCTTGCATTCTTGGTCTCGAGAACATTTTTAATGATAAGTGCTGACCTTCAGTTGTTTCCACAGCCTCCTCTGGAGAAAAGAAAGGCAAAGGAAGACACCCTAAGAATTGATAACTGAAGTTTCCAGACGATTTGTCATGGAAATTGAACTCACTCATATTCTCAAACCCAAGCTTCGTTCCGAGAAGTAATAATGATAGTATAAAAGGTGACGTGAATCACTAACCAAAGATCTTTCCCAGCTTCCACGGGGTTACATCCCAATAAAACCATCCTGAGTGGAAAATATCACATTGAAATTCACTTAATACACCTAACATACCAGACAGCCTAGCCCAGCCCAGCCCACCTTACACGCACTCAGCTCACTGACATCAGCCCACAATTGGGTCAAATCCTCCAACACAAAGCCTTTCTTATAGTAATGTGTTGACTGTCTCATGTAATACGTTGAATATTGTCCTGAGAGTGACAAACAGAATGTCTCCCTGTGTGTAGGAAGGCTGTCCATGGGTGGGTTGTTGACCCTGGCGATGATGTGGCCCCCTGGGGGCTGTGGTGGCCGCTGCCCAGCATCACAGGAGCAGAGCTACCAAATATTGTTGGCCCAGGAAAAGATCAAGGTCCAACATTTGAAGGTTTCTACTGAGTCTGGATCACTTTGGCACCATTGAAAGACGGGGGACGTTTGTATTTGATATGGTAACGATGGTTGTGTCTAAAGAAACAGGGACACTAACACACATGTTCTAAACTCAGAAGCTCTTGAAGGTTCCAGTGCACTGGACACTTCAAAAATATTTCAAATCCTTTCTCTCATTCCCTTGATCCAGATACGTGGCAAAATCCCTGAGGTTCTGCCTTCAATTTTCCTCCAGGAGGAAACTGGTTAGAACAATCGTTGCTTTACATGGGTTGATTATTACTCAATTTGCATGTGAGGATTCATTGTCATAATATTGTCATAAATCTTGGGGCCACGGACCCGACAGCAGAATATGTGGTTTGGTCTTTATAAAAGTTAACCCCAATGTGTTCATCAGAATCAAATCAGGAGACAGCATCGCACAGTAGTTTTTGATCAGAAAACATTCAATATAAAGAATTATCACCAATAAAGAGAGTTACTTACTCTCTTTTACAAACTCTGAAGAACACAGGAAGGCAGAGCTGCTCTAGGGACCAGAAGCAGTGCACCGGCTGGCCATGGGGAAACACGTAGAGCATCCAAGTCTACAATCATAGAGCAGGAAAGGACAGGTGCATTTGGGACCGAGAAACAATCAACCAATAACAGGCACCACCACAAAGTTCATGTTAGTCTCCTTTCCCTCTCCTTCTGTCAAAAGAAGGGCACTATGGTCACATGCTCATTTCTACTCACAGTCCCATTTTTCCTGACGTAGGCTCTCTTTGACCTGTACACTGTTTTCTAAATTCTCTCTACAAGCTCATCTTTTTTTTTTTTTTTCTAACCAAGTTTGATATAGGCTTCCCAGTTAGCAATTAAATTTTTAGAACGGACACTGGCCGCACAGGGGTCTGTGGTGTGAACCTGCCGGTCTCACCAGCCCCTTGTAGCTCTTAGTTCCCACCTGGGCTTTCTGATTCCTCAGATGAATCCTGAAGCTTCCCTCGGGCCTTCACACTGGAGGGTCGCAGTGGACTATGGCCCCTCCGCTCTCTGAACAAATAGCACACAAGCGGGGGGACGCTCAGAGTGAAGGCTGGAGGCCAAAAGTTAGTGCCTTAGGGATTCTTGCACCTTGCCGGCTTCCCGCTCCACCTCCCGACCCCAAAGGTGAACTGGAGGACAGTCGTCCCCCCTTATCTGCCACCCCACAACCCCCGGGGGTGGCTGAGACCACTGGTGGGGGGTGCCCGGCCCTATAGAGTCTGTTTTGTCACACATACCCCTATGGTAAAGTGCAACTGATAAAGCAGACACAGTGAAAGATTAACAACAGTAACTGATAATCAAATAGCACGGTTCGAACCATCTCCTGTCCTACGAGTGAACGTGGCCTCTCTCGCTCTCAGAATATTCTGCTGTCCTGCACTCACCGTTCTCAGGATGATGAGAGATGACAGAACGGAAGGGCTGGGAATGATGCAGGCAGGACGTAGGCGGGACGTACTACGGAGCTTCTGAGCTGCATCGGGAAGATGAGCTGCTGCTTTCCGGGAGGCTGACAGGAAGGGGAGCCCACAAAGTACCCAGAGGAGGGGATGCTTCTCGGTCCCTGGTCCACGAGTGGCATCGAGGAAGCCACAAGATGTGGTGGCTCTGCAGAAACTGGCCTGAGGGAACCACAGGATCGGTGTGTGTCCCCGAGGCTCTGTGAGCGCTGGGGGAGGAGGACAGGGAGGACAGTGCCAGGGACACCAGGCCTGAGCGTGAGCTCGGGAGGCATTCTGCAGCTGGACTGGGGCTCGTGCCTCTCCGCCTTCACCCTCCCTGTGTACGCAGCAGCCCCAGGGACAGCGTGGGGAGCCAGCGAAATTTCTGTGGCCTCGGCTGTCCTACGAGGACAATGCTGACAGCTGTGTCGTCTCCCGCCCACCTGCATTTTTGGGAGCTCCTGGCTCGCAGCATGGATGGTAAAGTCCCATACCACAATTACATGATACAAGGAAATTTTGAATTCGTTGCTGTTTACAACAATTAGGAATCTTTTTATTTCAATTAATAGAAAATACCAACCCACCATAATGACGTGTGTGGGGGCAATCTCTCTTCCCTGATACACTGCAAAGTTGACACTCAGTTGATCTCATTTACCCGCAGCCTGAAACCTCCACGGGGCTTTAAGCATACTAAGGATTAATACTTCTTTAATTAAAAAAATTAAGACAAACAGTCCAGTGTTACTTTAGGCAGTGTGTCATAGCGGATACTTCTTTGTTCCAGAGATCAGTGAATGTTAGCTATGAACCAAGTCCTGCTAGGTTTTGGGCTAAAAGCATAAACAAGATCTGCAAGAATTTCCCACGGAGTTCCCAATCTAGAGGCAGTGGGATGGCAGAGTTTGAACAAAAATCCCCAGTGTTATGGCGTCACAAAGGGGAAATAGAGGATGCTGGGCATTGAGAGCTGCCGAAGGATCTGGAACTGGGTGGATGACAAGCGCAGATTTGAATGAGTGAGGTTTCTAGAGACTCTCTGAACAGGCGCTCTTGGAGCGGAGACAGGGATAGAGACAGAGAGACAGCAATTGCACTATTAGGTATTTACCCCAAAGATGAGACCACTCTGAGCTCAGAGTGGTCTAGCCTGGAGGCAGCCTGAGCACCTGAGCTGGCCTAGGGACAACAGGGCCAGGGAGGAGAAGTGGTGGGAAGAGAGAGGCTGAGAAGGTGGGTGCTCCTGTGGGGGATGGAGGCCAGGAGGGTGGGTCTCTGGAATCTGGTTGAGGTGATGCGTGGTTCTTCCCAGTATCTTGTGAGCACTCTTCAGCTGAAGGTTGACTTTGCCCATGGCCGGGATTCCCCACGTACAGGTTACGGGGAGGGGTCTCCTCGTTTGTGAGCATGTTCTGTGCATGCCGTGGTCTCTGCAGCCGTGGTTATGCACAGAGAAAACAGTACCATCACCAGTGACAACGTTAGGGGGCCACAACCCTGCTCTATATTTAATTTCACTCCCCTAACAAGGACCTTTCCTTTGGTAAGGGACATATTGGGCCATTGGACATAGAGCATCTGCTAAGCAGCACAGATAATGGACTCACTCTGTCCTGTTTTGCTGGAGATGTCCGTCTCACAGGCCTGGGAGGGTTTCCCTTCATCAGGAGAAATAAGGCAGTGGAGGGATTCCCCTTTTTCTAGAACCAATAGCCTTTCGGTGGCGGCTTGACTTCAACAGAGATTTATGACCTGAGAGGGAGAGGTTAAGTCATCTGCTTGCCTTCTCATTAGGCTGCTTTCTGTAAGAGGAGAAGGAATGATTCTTCACTGTAAACACCACTTTCAGCCAAGTTGAAGCTTAAGTGCCTCGTCAACATTCACTCACCTTTTTTCAGACGGAAGCGAAGAGAGGTCTGCTCTACCCTTTGCAGTGTTCTTTCCAAGGTGAGCATTCATCCTTCCTAGTTAAGGTTGGTGAGCTCGGCCCCGGACAGCTTAAGGAAGGTGTGAGTTATGAAGTGTCCCAACACAGATTCCAGGCGTTGTCAAACAGCTCTCTTCTGTACTCGCACTGAATTTTCCTGCTTCCTGAAATACATCAAAATGTGTATGATGCTAATAAAGCTCCATATAACAATTAAATAAGACAGGGAGATTTCAAATTATTTCCTGTTTCTAACAGTTAGGAATGTTTTTATTTCCAGCAATAGAAGCCCACAGTAACTTGGCAACATGGAGCTGCGTTGGCTCCTAGAGAGGAGCGGTCCCCCATCGAGAGCATGAGCTCCACCCACCATCAGCGCTTCTCCCTCTGAGACAACATCCTTTCTCAGTCTCCTGCCCACCGTGGCCACCAGGGAGCTGCCAGTGTCTCTAGGGCCATTGCTCCAATGCTTGGGCACAAGAAAGACAGAATTTTTTTCCCGCAAAAGTTTTAATACAAGGCATTCTGCATTAATTTTGATCACCTGTTCGCCCCGAGGTGATGCTTGTGCCCTAGAACATGGATCCTTAGGGTAATTAGCCCGAGTCCCATGCCGCCGCGCTAAGCTTGGGGTTGGCATCCACAGTCCCCACCGTGCATGTACTAGTGAAGGAGTGACAGGGAGCCACAAGGATTGATGTGCTCTTATCAATGAAGGCAGAGGGGAAAGCCGGGAAGCCCAAGCCAGCAAATGTCTACCACAAAGTACAATTAATAAATATGTTTGTGTTTGCATCACTTATTATGGGCACCACTGGAGACCACACAGGAGATTTTCCTCCTCCTAACTCTCAAGGAGTGTTTGCCTGCCAGGGAAAACAGATTGCTTACAATACTTGGTATATATGATGTAAAATGCGATTTTTCTGTTCTTTCAAATTGTCTTCTAATTGTATCTCCATTTTCCAAGCAGAGGACAACAGGTGATAAATACACCTGCATCCTAGCGCCATTTTGGCAGAATTCACTGAGGGATAGCGAAATCAGGTCTTCCATGATTATCCACCCCCAGTGCCTCCCTTCTCCCATCTAAAAGAGAACCAGGAATTCAGAGGAGGTCTTTTGAAGGCAGGGTAATGGATAGAGAACTAGTGGGCTCTTGTTTGTGAGGGAATCTGAACGTGGGTGTGTGGACGCAGGTTGGTATATAAGCAGTGATGTCACCCTTCTTCACTGGGTTGTTCAAACCCTTCTGTCTCTTCAATCTGTTCACTCCTGAGAACTGTAAAGTCAAAATCTCCTACATTATTTTTGGATTTGTCAGTGTCTCCTTCACAGACAAAACCCTATTAATGTCAGAAAGAGAGGAGGACCCGAAATGAATTAAGAAATACCTATGGGCTAGATGGTATTTTTATACCCCACATCATGGAATTTTCTGGGATTTTAGAAATGTCTCTATTTTGACCTTTGGGTCTGGTTAAAAAACACAATGTCTCACCTTCTTCTTACTGTCCGTTAATTGTTTGTGGTTTGTCAGCTGAATCTCTACAGGTGGATTAAATATTGGTGGGATGGAGGGAGGCCAACTTCAAATATTTTGTTATCCTGGCTAATTTTGAAGATGTACTTTTCTTCCTCTTAAAAATCAGCTTGTGATCAATGGTATGAATTTCATAAGCATCAGTAGCTCGTGAACATTTCCGTGTGTGCTCCAGGGGGCTCATTTATAATCCCTCGTGTCCTATTCTGTCTTGCATCTCCCCACCCGAACTTTGAATCTCCTGGAGAGTGTTTGCCATAACATCTGCTCTGTCGTATTCCTTTTCATGCTTTCTATGGGCTACAATTACCTGTTTTATATTTCATCTGAATCTTATTATTCCTCCCATGGGTATTTTATGTTTGTCTCTTTTTTTAAATGATTTTTTATTATATTATGTTAGTCACCATACAGTACATCCGTGGTTTTTGATGTAAAGTTCGATGATTCATTAGTTGCGTATAACACCCAGTGCACCATGCAATACGTTTGTCTCCTTTTAGCACCATATAGAAGAAACTTTGAATCTAGTCTGAAAATCACAATATTGCAAGAGATTACTTGTATGCCACTCGGTTTGTGTGCTTTTTTTTTATAACTTTCTCAAAAATATTTATTAATGCTTTTAATCTGATTAATTTCTTTGTGATTTTTCCCACTTTTGTTCTCTGCCTAGGCAGAAAATGACACGGTCTCATTTTATACTGAAAGTGGTTGCCATTTTATTTTATTTTATTTTTTGCAATTAAATTTTAAACTGTGTTTGACCCCACAAAAATCTAAAGTTAGTTGATATTAATGTAATCCAAAAGAATCAAGAAATTAAAATAATAAAGAGCAAAAATAAAACAACAGAAAACAATAAATAAAAGTGAATTACAGCATGCAAAGAAACAAGGAAGACATTAGAAAAAATAAGTTTTTCTGGGGTGCCTGGGTGGCACAGTGGTTAAGTGTCTGCCTTCGGCTCAGGGCGTGATCCCGGCGTTATGGTATCGAGCCCCACATCAGGCTCCTCTGCTGTGAGCCTGCTTCTTCCTCTCCCACTCCCCCTGCTTGTGTTCCCTCTCTCGCTGGCTGTCTCTATCTCTGTCAAATAAATAAATAAAATCTTTAAAAAGAAAAAAGAAGTTTTTCTGTGAGTTAATGCATAAAGAAGCCTCTGGGGAGTTTGATCAAGAAAAAAGGGAGAAAATCATAATCAACCAAATTAGAGAAAAGAAACAAATACAGGTACAATAAGGGTATGTAAAATTAGAAATAGTAGTGATACTGTATGAATTAATTTGAAAAGCAGCATGAAAATTGCCAAAAGAGAGTCAAGAAGAGAAACAGAACTAAATCTATCTAACCTCCCAACAGAGAAGAATCAATTTCTTAAAATGCTAAATGAAAACAGCCACCGAGGGTAGAAATATCTTTAACTGTGAATTTACAAAAACTTAAAGCAGTATGTATAGTGTCCTGTGGAAGCTCTAACAAATCCCTACAATGAGTTTATTATCTCGCTGTCTAGGGGTCAGAGGTTTGGAATGGGTCTTCCTGTGGCTGGAATCTGTGTGGGCAGGACCACATTCTCTCTGGAGCTCTCAGGAAGTATTTGCTTCCTACCTGTTCTAGTTTCTGTCCCCAGTCCTGGCGTGGGGCCCCTTGTTTGTCTTCCAAGTCAGCAAGGTTGGGCCACATGGTTTCCGACACTGCCCTCTTTGTGGGCCCCTATGATGGCATTGGGCCCCTGGTTAACTCAGCACAATCTCCCTTTTTTGAGGCCAGCTATTTACCAACCTCAATTCCATCTAAATCCTTAATTCGCTTTGCCACGTAACCTAACATATATATTCACAGGTCCCAGGGATAGGGTGGAGACATTGTTGGAGCCATTGATCTTCTACCATAAAACACATATTCCAAAATTAGAGAAACTAATAAAAAATGGGAAAGATATGGGGCTGGAATAACTTGATGATGACAGCAATTAAAATAGCAAGTGAAAAAAATCAAGGCCCTCATCAGTTTATAAACACAGAAATAAAAATTATGTATGCAGACATATGTATATGTATATATTTCTCTTTTTGTGATATTTAAAAAATATATTTTATTTATTTATTTGATTGACAGAGAGAGAGCACAAGCAGGCGGAACAGCAGAGGGAGAGAGAGAAGCAGACTACCCACTGATCAGGGAGCCTGATGCGGGACTCGATCCCAGGACCCTGGGATCATGACCTGAGCTGAAGGCAGATGTTCAAGCAACTGAGCCACCCAGGTGCCTCTCTTTTGTGTGATATTTATATCATAATTTGACAATCAACATTAAAACATTTAATCCAACATTAGGAAAAAATTCATATTAAAATGTTCATTTAGTGGTGCCTGCCCCACAGAGGCTTCCGTGAAATAAACCCTGAACCCCACACCAGGCACTCGATGCATAAGCATGGCAGCGTGGTGCTGATGGCGCAGAGGGTCAAGGTTCTGCAAAACAGCTTCTAGAACACAGCCCCCAAACTTCTCAGTTTTCATTGTAAATGGTGAGCTTTCTTATAGATCCTAATATTTTCACTAATAATTTGTTCCTGTCTTTCTTCATTCTTGTTCTAAGACGATTCCTCGGTCACTTCCACGGACAGCTCACTTTGTTAAGAAATCTAGACTCTTCAAACTTTACTTAGGAGATGGAAACCTCGGGTCGAGTGGAATCGTCTTCTTATTAAGCTCATGTATTTCCAGAGGAACACCAAAGATGCTATATTGACAGAGAGGAGGGGTTCTTATGCCACCGCAGAGGGACCGAAACACTCTCTGTGAGACATGACAAGGGAATGCCACCAGGTGTGGAAAGGATAAGGACTTTGAACCAAGTGAAGAAACTATGAAGAAGCAAAGGCATTCTTCACACATTATTGAATCCTTTGCCCTCTGAGCCATAAAAGGACATTGGCTTTTCATCATGGGGTTCCTTGTAGCCCGTGTCTTTGTTTGCATTCTTGATTTCTTACTTTGTAACAAACTGCAACACGTTCAAGGCTCCTCGGATTTGCACACTTTCCCTCTTGTTAATTAGACATTTTATTAACAATAAGAATGACCACCAGGGTCAGGGGCTGCTCTATGGCCAGCCTTGCATTCGGTGGTGGGGTCTGGCTTTCTCCCAAGAACACACCACAAAAATCCCACGTGGTTCAGGTGTCCACAGGCCTGACAATTCCAAGTGTTAGAGGCAGTGAGAAAGCTGCCTGCTTGGTTTTTGGAGAAAGAATTTCCAACAAATTGGTGAATAAAGTACCGATATGGAAGAAAGCCATTTTGTGGGGGAAGGGTAGAAGTGGTACGGGGAGACATTGTGAGTTTTTCCTCTTGCTTTGCAAAAACAAGCTCATCATTGCTGAGTGGTTTTGCTAGAATTCACGCTGGAAAAGATAGCAGGAAATCACCCACCCATTACAACTATGTTTTTCCCGTGACTATCTTTTATATGCTTGCAGCTCAACACACATTTTTTTCCCTCCCAATATCCCTCTCTCAGTGGGAAAAAATAATAATTTCTATGTGATGGAACTATTATGTTTTAATATACCAACCATGAATTTCAGCTTTCTGCTCAGATGGCATTATACAACTTTTCAAGTTATTACGTAAGTTTTTCTCTAGACGACTAAGCCTGTGAGCATTCTCATCGCTGCTCTATTTTTGTCCTGTGATCTTATTTTCAGGGCAACAAGCTGCATTGCCAAGGAAACGGTGTGCTGGGGGAAGAGTCCTTAGGGGCCGTGCAGGATTCCCTCTTGTTCCTCACGCGTGGTGTTTAATGCCCTCCGACAGAGAAGAGGGTGGGAGCGTTTCTTTGAACATGTACTTAGCCTAATGTACAAAGCCGTCTGTGTTCTTTGCCTTCCTTCCTTTTTTTTTTTTTCTTTTTTCTATTCTCTCTCTCTCTTTTTTTTTTTTTTGGTCATGATTCTCGTTTTCTGCAGGTGCCGCATATTATACTCAGCTCTCTTTTTCACTGACTCCACTTAAATGCTGACCACTTGCCTTGAGCTCAAGGGCAGGCAGACCCAGCTGTTTTTTAAATAGAAAGATCATCCTGACATTTTCAGTGGAAAAGTGTAGGACGATCTCAGATTGCCAGGTGGTATGATTTTCATCACAGGGGCCAGGTAGCATTTGAGGAGGGATTCTCTCCCAGGGCTTGAGGATGTCCGACTGACTTGACCACGGAGCATTGATCACCCTGTGATGACTCCAAGTTCGTGCACTTACTACCTCGTGCCAGGCAGAGGGGCCTCACATGGCTCGCACAGAAGCTCGGATTCCCCCGGATGGAATGGCTGCCTTACCACGTGATGGTCGTCTAAAATGTCACCATTAGACACTTATCTCTTAAGGATTTGACCCCCAAATGAAGACATCCTTGCTGTCATGGCGTGAGCCTGAATCTGCAGGATAAAGCTTCCGGGCTCCTTCTTTCCTCCCAGGTGCCCTGGGCTGCTCCGGATGCCTGCTCGTGGCCCTCACCCCCCCCCATGTTCCAACACAGGGCCTTCCCTCCCCCCAGATGGCCGGCGAGCATCTCAGCTCGGATGCCAGTGGGGACACACCTACTGTGCACACCCACTACTCCCAGCAGGCTTTCCTACCCATTGCTCCTTGCGTGGCATTCACCACCCGGTTACCCTGCTACAGGCCACGCTGCCATCAACAGCATGGATGCTGTGTTTCTGAAATGTGTGCGTCTCCTGAAGCTGGATACTACTTTGCACCTGGAATTGCTATGTCAAAAAATATACCTGCTTGAAAATGTGCTAAAGCATTGCCCTCCCCCGGGAGCAGACAGTGTGCCTTTCCCCCAGATGCACGGCCACACTGAATGTCACCGTCTCTTCACTCTTTGTCCCTGCGATGGGCAACAGTGACATGAGTGCTTTGCTCCAAATGTTATTTGTTTATTTTATTTATTTATCATTTTTAATTAAATAGACCCCACACCCAACATGGGGCTTGGACTCACAACCCTGAGATCAAGAGTTGGGTGCTCTGCCAGCTGAGCCAGCCAGGTGCCCCCAATTAATGCTTTTAATCAGCATTTCAAACATTACGAGTTCAGTTAAGCAGATTATGTACTTGTTGGCCAATCAAGTTTCCTCTTTGTTGGTTTGGGCCGATACTACTGAGTCAGTCTGCAGGCTGAGAGGATGTACTTCTTTGTCCCCATGGCCTCAAGGCCAGACCTGCGGGGACACAGACCCCGTGTGTGCAGGTCATGCACCTGGAAGAAAGCATTCGCTACTTTGGAAACTGCTAGGGTACTGTGTTCTTTGGAGACGCATAAAAAGTATGATGATTTCCAGTCACTTGCTTAAATAATTATGATATAACACCAGGTATGAGATCAGTTGGTTCTGATAACCAAAGATAGTGTTTTCAT
The DNA here is from genome assembly GCF_002007445.2 of Ailuropoda melanoleuca. Lineage (NCBI taxonomy): Eukaryota > Metazoa > Chordata > Mammalia > Carnivora > Ursidae > Ailuropoda > Ailuropoda melanoleuca. The sequence continues at coordinate 611,615 of NC_048235.1, forward strand.
GCCTGTTTCTTTTCTTTTTTTCCCCTGTTATTTATTTATTTATTTATTATTATAATATTTTTTATTATGTTAGTCACCATACAGTACATCCCTGGTTTCTGATGTAAAGTTCGATGATTCATTAGTTGCATATAACACCCAGTGCACCATGCAATACGTGCCCTCCTTACTACCCATCACCAGCCTATCCCATTCCCACCCCCCAGAAGTTTCTTAAAAGCAAGAGGCGGAGGGACAAACTCTGCCCGCCCTCGCTTTACAGATGGACACACCCCTGGAAGGGATTTGATGGGGGCGCTCCTGGGTATTTCTCTGGGAGGGGGCCCATTCGGTTTCAGCCACACAATCCGTGGCCCTAACAGAATGGGAGACAAAACCGCGTTTGAACTGTTGTCGTGTCGCCGACGTACCACATTCAGCCTTTGAAGTAGGTCTCAAACGTCAGGTCAAACACTCGCTTATAAGTCACATTAGTATGCTGGGGAATTTAATATTTTCACGGTTGGGGGGAAAGTCAGCTGCTAAGCCTGCCAAGAAGGGCGAAGCGCCGTGTGTCACACGTGGGCACGGACAGAAGGAAGGTGCTGGGTTAGCGTCCACAGAACCGCGAAGTGGTGTGCGATCAGGACTGGTGCCGTTGCCAGAAGCCCATTTTGTTTGTCGGGATTCCGCGTTAAGCTTGACGAAGGCTCTGACTTTGTAATCTGCCAAACTGGGGTTTTCGGTTGGAAACTGACTAAGCGGATTCTCCCAACTTTGTCTTTGTGCTGCTGATTAAATTCTCTCCCCTTGAAACTCGAAACCGTTTTACATTTACACTCTGTCTCAGCGAGGGAAACCCACTGGCTCAGGTTGGGCGCAGCCATTTGTCTGTGTCATGCACCATATGCTCAATCGATTGAAATATGAGCTCCTTCTTTCTGGATTGCAATAAATCATGTTCAGTCCACACGCAATTCAATGGCAAAACCATTATGGGGACTTTCTTTGGTTCCCCGTGTCCCACGTGCAATGACATCATGNAGGACTAAGCGGATTCTCCCAACTTTGTCTTTGTGCTGCTGATTAAATTCTCTCCCCTTGAAACTCGAAACCGTTTTACATTTACACTCTGTCTCAGCGAGGGAAACCCACTGGCTCAGGTTGGGCGCAGCCATTTGTCTGTGTCATGTACCATATGCTCAATCGATTGAAATATAAGCTCCTTCTTTCTGGATTGCAATAAATCATGTTCAGTCCACACGCAATTCAATGGCAAAACCATTATGGGGACTTTCTTTGGTTCCCCGTGTCCCACGTGCAATGACATCATTTGGAAGCTGCAAATATTCCCTCTTCTATGACCTCCAGCGAGAATGGATGGTGCTCACCAGAATCATGTGATCACACTGATGATGGCCCTAAATTCCTTAATGTTGCCTTTGGAAATTGACAGAAGGTATGTGGTCTTTCCTGAGAGTTCCTTCATCATACAGAATTTGGAAGGGAGACCCCTGTGGCTTTTTGTTCTTTCCCTTCAGGGGACCCAAGCTGATGGCCATTCTGTTGGGGAGGACTCGATAAAACAGACAGGTCAGCACAAATTATAGGTGATGTCCTACAGAGTCCCTTATGGTTTAGGTACAGAAAGAATTCACACCTAAGATTCCTTAGTGTTTACCTTGATGTTTTATCTTGGTCCGGATCCCAGAAATATTGATGTCTGTGGTTGACGATTGGCCAAGTTTTTTTGGCACCCTGGCTGCTCTGGCTGCTGAGAAATTCACCATTTCTCATTGCATTTGTATCTTTTGGAAGTTCATTCATCCACTCATAACTAGTAATACAAATAGTGAATGCGGGGTGTTGACATACCAAAAACCAGTCAGAAATGGACATACTGACTCTGAATAGACTTCGCAGCTGTCACATGGGAAGAGCGGGATATCACCAACTTACTTTCCAACTCACTAGCCGAAATATCTCAAATACACTCTCCCTTCTTGGATCATTTTCTGTGGATGAGCCATATGCCTGGACATTGAATTGGGGCAGCAACAATTTATGGCTAGGGATAGACATAACTTCCCTCAAATCATGAATCTAGCATGTGACACAGTAAGGATTTAAATCCAAATTATTTTGTCTACAAAGCTCATTTCTATACCAAAAATAGGACACACTTTAGATAATAATGGGAAGTATGATACAAGAGCAAAAATGAGATCACGTTGTAGAGGACTTAGGACCAGGAGAATTTGAAACTGGTTCTGTGAGTCATGGGCTGTGTGCCTGTGTGTGTGAGAGGAAAAAGGAAAATGACAAAGTGAATTAAATCAGATGGTGTATATTGTGCTGGGAAAGACCAGAGGGAGTAAGACCATCTTATAAACTATTCTGATACTCCAAGATTAATTTCTTTTACATGAAACAGTGGTCTATATCTATATGAATATAGATGAAATAGGGTGCTCATATGACAAAAACTGCTTGGAACAGAAGAACTGAGACAATAAAATATTAGTAATGATGAGGAGGAGGATGGCTATATAATATTGAGTGGCTGTGGGGCTTCGTTGAAAATTTAGAAACCATAATCGATAGGTGGGGACTTCTGCGTTTTAATCTGAATGACAATTGGCAAGTTGTGTTCTAATAAATGCCTTTAATTTTAAGGAAGAATGCAGTTCTTAGTGTCCATAAGCCATCAGATATATACCAAGAATGAGTTTATTTTACAAGCAGAATCAAGGATTACATTTTCAAAGCAATAAAAAATGGATACCGTACTACAATTTCTGTACTTGTAATTTTTGGGAGAAATCACAGAATCAGAAACATCAGAGGGACAGTTTGGCCTCAGCACTGGTTCCCCCGTGTTGATTTATAAACCTGGGTTAGACCAGGAAATGTTCACCAGAAAACGGAAAATGAAGAGAGCAAGGACACTGGATCGATTTTAGCAGAGCTAATTCACACGAGGAAGCACATTTTTAAGACTGTGTTCTCTCTAGACTTCTTCCCCCCCTCTTCTTCCTCCTGGCCCTCCTCCTTCTTCTCTTCTTCTTCGACGTCTTCTGGTGATAAAGTAGACGGTAATTTTTCGTGACCATTTGGTTATTTAATATCTAATTTCCTTTCCAATATACAAGACTGGGATCTCCACGATGACTCCAAAATCACTCTGGAGATGTTCTTCTTCCACGAAGTCTACGGGGCTGGGGAGCATTTTCATGCATCTGATGCTCCGTCCACGAGCTCTTTTCCAAACTGACTGCATGAGTTTCAACGCTCACCAGCAATGGACGGACACTCTAGTTTCTCCACGTTTCCCCCATGCACATCGGTGCCCGGCAGCCCACCTGACTTTCAACCCAGGAGGACTTGCAAATAAAGACGACCACGACAAATGAGCTGTTATTTCTGCTGCTGGGGAAGGAGGACAGCTGGAGGCTTTGACTCGAAACCACATTTTCAGGCGCTGTACGTAGATTTGGTGATTGGAAAAGATCATCACTTCACTATTTGCTTTTTCATTGATTTTGCTACATTTGATTTTCATGTTTCTATTGTGAAAACATGACAGCAAAACCCAGTGAAATATTAAAGAGGGAAATAAGCAATTCCGTAATCTGCTATCTCAAACAAAACCAGTCGCCCCCCACCCCCACCGCTCTGCTTCTTTCTGTCAGTCTCCGCACCATGCGATGCTTGGCTAGCTATGATTGCATCATAGATCAATCCTAATTTTTACGATGCCTCTTATCCATATGACGTTGCTGGCCCATCTTCACATTTAGCATTTTTAATGACTGCATAGTATTTTTTCTCCAATATTATTTTACATGACGTGACATCTTCTACTTGCAAATACTGATTGCATTTATTTTCACTGCGTAGCCCGTGTAGCGGTATTCCTATATGCATTGATCTCTAGTAATCTATTCTTTAGGCTTGTGTTTTATTTTCTTTCAGATTTATGTTTTTAAGATTTGTTCTCGTCCATAATGTTAGGTCAAATGATATCAACACAATTATGATTATTGATACATTTTGCCAAACCACATTCTAAATTATGTACCTGTAGAGACAGTGTCAGTGACGGTAGCCTCACCCGCTCTGGGAAGCGGGCTGACTGTTTATTCTAATGGAATTGGCGTACAGTCGCACCCAGCACACAAACTTGTGACTACTTTCCTGCCACACCATTTCTGTCACATTCTGGTTAGGATAATAAACTCCTTCGCTTCATTCCCATGGTTACTATTGAAAGCAAATGCATTTCATGAATACTATATGACTCTCTTATATAATACCTGGTCATTGTAGAGCCATCACCAGCTAAATATTGCTTGGATGTGATTAATGTCTAAGAGCATCAATAAGAGTTTGATTTTTTTGGAAAATCTTCAACATGCATGTGAATATAATTGAGGCAAAGTGCTGAATTCCAGGTCTTATTTTTACTTGATTTCAGATTTGTCACTAGAATCTATGACACAAATATAGTAGTGAGAGAAAGAGAATCCATTTTCCTACCTGTAACTCAAAACAAATATGTAGGTAGTTACAAGAACTGCTTCTGAAGCTGACGTCATGACAGCTATAACAACATATGTTCGATTTTTTCACAAGCCGTTCAGTTGTTCTCTGAGTAATAAAAGCCATGTGCCAAAACAGTTAAATGTTCACAAAAGCATACACTATTATAATGCCTCCACTCATTTTTCCCCAAAAAACATCTGTTTGGGTCTTTGAAGCACACACACACACACACACATACACAGACACACACGCACTATGTCCCCAGAACAAAAGGAAAAGAAAAATGTGACTTCATTATAAATCATTTTTCCCAATAAAAGCTTATTTGTGTTTATTTCTGTCTAGTGGTAAGACAGAACCAAATTATTACTACCTTACCCATGAAGAAATTTTTTAAAAAAGGATTTTATTTATTTATTTGACAGAGAGAGACAGAGAGAGAGGGAACACAAGCAAGGGGAGTGGGAGAGGGAGAAGCAGGCTTCCCGCCAAGCAGGGAGCCCAATGCGGGGCTCGATCCCAGGATCCTGGGATCATGACCTGAGCCAAAGGCAGATGCTTAATGGCTGACCACCCAGGCACCCCACCCATGAAGAAATTTAACTCAATTATTAAGTGCATGTATTCATAAACCTGTTTTTTCCTAAGTGCCCTTTTGTATTAAATCCTCAAATTAACAATAAAGGGAGGGGCAAGGAGTACGATTATAAGGAGATCCTGGCCATGACACAGAATGGCAGTGTGAGGGAGGATCTGTCCACACTACTGAGAGTCATAGGGTCTGGTTTCTATTTCAGAGGGCAAACATGTGGGGATCATTTATTCATTCTCACAGGGAAAGGTGTTTTGAAGCAATCCATCTCCTGCATTTTTATTACCACCAAAACATACACTGTAATTGGGGAATTTCTGACCTCTCCCAAGATGATGAATCACAATGAAATTTAAAAATCTCATTGTCCGTTTTTCCCACTTCCTTTGCATCTGTGGGTGGATTGTGAGATGAAAATTGAAAATAAATTCTGCTGAGGGTGGTGGGGAAGGTGGGAAGCTTTCTGCGATTTTTTGTTTTTTTTATTTTTATTTTTTGGCTTTCTTGATGTTGAAGAATGTGGCTGTTGTCAGCTTTTCCCTATTTCACACATTGAGAATTTCTGCCTTTAACATGGCTGTGATGAATGGAGCAGTGGCAGCCAGTCTACAGTCATGAGGGCGAGTGTGGCCATGTTAGGGAAATTGATTCCTTACTCAGATGGGCCATTAATGAACAATAGCAGTTTCCAGAGGAGTCAAGAAATATCACAGAACACGTGAAATGGAAGACCTTGGAAACACATGGAAGGCAAGCTCTAGGGATGCTCATGACTAATGAGCTGAAAAGTTGCAGAGGGGAGCCATCGAGCCAATAAAATACTGATAACATGACCTCAGTTTATTCATCTACTAAGAGGCACAGAGACATTCAGGTTATAATAAGAGATTATAGTCTCAGGGTTATAAGGTTATAGCCACAACTCCTTGAAGAATTTTCCTTGAAATCTCCTCACCTATTCTGCCTCCAAAGTGTTCAGGCATCTTTTCCCGTTGGTCCTATAACACATCACTCTGTTCCAGTGCAGAGAGTTGCAGTCACGGCACTTCATTGTCAGTATTTGTCTGTGCGTCTGCCTCTCTGCTTGGACTGTAGTTTCTGAGAGACCCTGGAATCTGCTTTATTAAGCTCTCTGAACCTAATCTAAGTGTTGACATTTAGTAAGGATTCTATAATTACTTGCAAAGGAGTTAACTTTATAACCTTCACAAATAGTAAAGCTATCTGCTGTACAGAGCTGCTCACGGTGCCTTATGGCTAGCTGGGAAATTTTCTAGGATAAAATGCATCGATACCCAGTAGAGTACAAACCTTGCATATGCATTATTTCTTTACATTTTCAACTGGACCAATTTTTTTTTCTTGATAACTGTGGTTGACTAATTTTATTTTTCTTTTTTAATACTGTCTTTAATTTTCTGGTGAGTAACATATCAAGTAGAAAAATTATGTTAGTTTAGCTATACTGTTCCAATGACCACGAACTTCTAGGATTAAGGCATGATAATATAGGGAATATCAAGATCCTTAAAGGAATCCAGGCTCTTCCTCATAAGAACGATTTACTCTCGGGGTACCTGGGTAGCTCAGTGGGTGAAGGGTTGGCCTTCGGCTCAGGTCATGATCTCACGGTTCTGGGATCAAGCCCCGCATCGGGCTCCTTGTTCAGTAGGGAGCCTGCTTCTCCCTCTCCCTCTGTCCCTCTGTCTGCTTGTGCTCTCTTTCTCAAATAGATAAATAAAATCTTTTTTAAGAAGAACCATCTATTGCATCAAATTTACTGTCTCAAAATTTAATACTACTCTGCTCATTTCTGAGAGCAAAGACAAGAAGGAGCTCATGGATTTATAATCAGGATTATCGGTCATCCTGCATGGGTGGTCGAATCATGTCTGAGGCTGAAACAACAATCTAACAACAGCTATGCGTTTATTTATTTTTATTTAATCTAGGAATATGCATTCAGTTGTGTAAATGGGTAACACACAGTTTTAGGTTATAAAATGTTACAGAGTGAAATGTGAGTCTCCTTCTTACCCTCCCCTAATTCTCCCAGATGCTCTCAGCATCATGGCTACCATTTCTTAGTCTTCCAGATAACACGCGCGCGCTCAGGAACATGTGTGCATGTAGCCTACTGCTCACGCATATCAAAGCACATCAGAAACTCAGATCTGCAAGACACTTACTTACTTTATTTGCGTTCGTTTTGTTTAGAAGCGGAGAGGGTCAGAGAGGGAGAGAGAGAGAATCTCAAGTAGTCTTTATGCCCAACCCAGAGTCCGACACAGGGCTCAATCTCACTACCCTGAGATCATGACCTGAGCCGAAACGAAGAGTTGGAGGCTTAACCGACTGAGCCACCCAGGAGCCCCAGTGCTTTTTTTTACTTTAAATAAGTCTTATACATCATTAGATGCTAGTACACCTTAAAGTGCCTTCCCCCCCTCAACTGCACTGTATTCCATTATATAGATGTACCACACTTTATCTAATTTGTTCCCTATCAACGGCCTTTTATCTTGCCTCCGATATTTTACTTTTGGAAACAGTGCTGGAGCCTGGCCATGCTTCACGTCCTTCCTAGAACTTGAGCGCTATGGCTACGTATGTTACTTACATGGGATTGTTGAGTCAAGGGGATGTTTTTTCCCCCCAGCTTTATTGGGATACAATTGGCATAAAACATTATGTCAGTGTAAGATGTACAACCTGCGATTTGACCCACTTATGTATTGCAAAGTCATCAGCACAGGGACTTGGCCAACAGCACAGTCACGGTTGGTGATGACCGTTTCTCACCTATGCTGAGAACCTTTGAGATCTCCTCTTTTCTTAGTTGATCTCTGCAAGGTCTAAACTTCCACCAGCAAGGTATGAGAGTTCCTGTTACTATGTACATTTTCTCCCGTATACTCTATCTCCAAATCTGTTTTCACCAACCGAGTGAAAAGTAGGATAAATTTGATCCTTTAATTTTTCATCTCCTTGGCATGTTTTAAAAACCCATTATTTTGCACAGTTTTAGAGAAACAGCATTTGCGCATGCTTGAGAGAGCCCAGTCTGCTGGACATCGCTGCCTGGAACTCCTGGAATCCAGTTCGGAAAGTATGTTTATCTTTTNACTCCTGGAATCCCAGTTCCAGGAAAGTATGTTTATCTTTTCTTGAAGTTTGGAAATTGGCTGCATTCTAGCAGCTAATGAGGGCTAGCCCACCCTGGGCCTTGAAAATACCAGCGGGAAGAAGAGGAAGGACAGAGGCAGTGCCTGGTGTCCCTGAGCCCGAGCCCTGGGGCAGTAAAGGATCAGACAGCTGGAGGCCAGCATAACCTCAGGCACAGACTGGGCTGCCAGTGCCCAAAACGACGCTAGCTCTCCAAGTTGTCTATCCATCGGCTCATAATTGGCCATTTTTACTAAGTGCATACAAATTTAATAATGTCACTTAGCTGTGTGTTGCTTATCGAAATATTTAATTAAGTATAATCTTTATCTGGGGCAGAATAAAGAAAGACACGGCCCAATCAAAGAGTCACACAGATTCTGAAGAACACACTTCAGTACAAGTGTTTCTAGATCCTTCTGGAATGAATGGCATGCTCCTTGTGGTCACGGATGAACATGCCTGAGAGCCCGCTGAGCAGCTCAGCACCTGTAGTCACATGAGACCTGCGCTTAAAGCTTATGAAGTGGGCGGATCTCATGTTCAGTGTTCTTACTGCCAAAAAAAAAAAGAGAAAGGAAGATTAATGATAACGTAAAATCTTTTGCGTAAATATAAAACATTTCATTGCAATAATTCACTAAAATGTATAATAAAATTGAAATAGCACAAACAGCACTCCCACTGACTTTGACCATGGGGCCCTTGAGGTTCCCACAGCTTTCCCTTGGAGCCAGCTGTCACCGTCTGTGCACTCTCCCCGCTGCGCCCCTGCCTCCACCTCTCACATTCTCCTAAGATTTAAAACAACCCCAGACACCAGAGACCACATCAAACAGAAATTCACCCAGGGCCATATCATCCATTCCTTTTTCACACACACCCCCACTGTTTCCCTGCAAGGCTGTCACTGCGTGTGCAGAGAGACTGCCTTGTGTGGACTTCAACTGCATGACGCTGGGTGTTTGCTTCTGAACACTCCTGTCTCAGCCCCTCCCTTCCATCTTGTGCCTAAAGGAGTCCCTTTACAGCCACTGACTCCCTGGACAACAGCTCAGTGATTGCTTCCATTGATATAAAAAAAAATCTGTAGCACTTTTTTTTTTTTTTTTAAAGACTAATGGGCACAATGACCCACCATTACAAAGCTAAAAACAGAACCCAGAGGTCCTTGCGGAAATCATAGAGTGTGTTAGTTACCTACTCTGTATAACAATGTATAGTCTTAAAAGTATTCCAGAATAACGCACTTGCCCCAGGGGGAAATAAGCATGACCTCCATGCAGGAGAAGAAAGACGGGCTGTCTTCAAGGGACTATAAAATAGGAGTATTTCCAGTGTTTTCACCAAATATCCACTGGCTAACATTATTTACAAAAAGTCACAGGCTTTTCAAATGAAGCTGGATATTGGTATTCCCAGGGTAACTGGGAAATTGCCCAGAAGAAGAGGTTACACACTCATGCAGTCTCAGGGATTGGTGGAGGGCAGGCGCAGTTCAAACCTCCACCAGCTTAACTGCCATGCCTGTTACTTTAAAATTTAAAGTGCGGGGACCCTGGGTGGCTCAGATGGTTAAGCATCTGCCTTCCGCTCAGGTCATGATCACAGGGTCCTGGGATGGAGCTCCGCATCAGGGAGCCCGCTTCTCCCTCTGCCTGCTGCTCTCCCTGCTCGTGCTCTCACTCTCTGTCAAATCAATCAATAAATAAAATCTTTTAAAAAATAAATAAAATTTAGAGTGTAAGGCTTTCCAAAACCGATTAAGGCATAAAGTGTGATAAAAGTAATGTGAAGGTGCTTGTACAACTTTGTCAAAGTGAACATTTTCTTTTCTACTTGATTCACATTTTTTAAGGAAATAAATACATAGATTAGTTATATGGTGATAGACAGATAAATGATGGATCATTGATGATTGCTAAGTGATTGATAGGCAGGTGGGTGACAGGTCAGATAACTGGGGACTGCTGTGTACTAGACCATATTTTATGCATCTCACACCCGCTCTCACATTCCCCATCCTCTACACCCCAACGAAGTAGAAACTATTATTTCTCCCATCTTGCATGGCACTGCTAAAAACCTTGCTCAAATTTCCACGGCAGACAACTCAACATACCCCCTCAATTACACTCCTCTGTTCCCTCCCTAGGAGGGGTCACTAATCTGAATCTGACTTGCAGGTTTGTTTTCTTCAATGAAAAGGCATGTTCTTGAGATGCCAGCACCTCACCTCCACTCTGTGCATCCCGGGTGCACACATCAGGGCGTCTGTCCCCCGAGAGGACTGGACTCCCGTGACGGCACCACGTGTCACCCGAGGGGTGTAAGGACGGGGAGATGGCCAGAACTAAACGCTGAGCCTATCGGGATGGTGACCACCGCTGAGATGCACTCCGGGTCTTGGGGTCTTCATGAAGCACCCACATGGCGAGCGTATGACACAGATGGGCGTGCAGGAGCCTCGCCTGGCCCCCAAGGCTGTAGGATGACCTGCTCGTACCCTGAGATTGTTGAACATACACAGGGAAGAAAAGAACGTCATCTTAGTTCTCTCGGTCTAATTCACCCCGCACTGGCCCTGTTAAACACTGAAATTATATATAATCCTATGGATTAAGGGGTCCAAGTGGCCTGAAAAATTAGGCCCACTTGTCATCTGGTACCTTCCCTAGAAGTAATCTTGTAACAAACTAAAAGCTGCTTTAATATCCACAGGAGGATAATATCACAAGACAAACTAAACAACGAAGAGGTCTTCTAAAGCAGTATTGCAAAAGTGCCTTCAGCCCCCAGAATTCCGTAATAGAAGCCTTACAGAGCCTGCGCCACGGTTCCTTACGGACCCTGAGCATCTCCCACCGCTGCTGGGGACCATAGGGCTGGCCTCATGCACCTGAACGCAGGGATGCACCTGACAAGATTTTATTAAATCTGGCAAAGGAAGCTCCTAGAAACTCTCCCAGCCGTCCATGCTGTTTTGTGAGTCACGTTACCTTTGGTACCTGTGTTGTGTGCATTCAGAGACACCGAGGCTCGGCGGTGGTGTTCCGTGGCTGCCCGGGCCGGATTCGGCGTTGGGCTGCCGGGTGCTGTGCCCTGAGTGCGTGTGTCGGGGCGCATCACGGACACCTGTGCTATACCTGTCAGGTGTTATTGCAACCATCGAGTCCCCTGAATGCAAGTAGAAGAACCCGATTTTGGAAACTTGAAGAAAAAACAGGTGTGGAAAGGTGCAGGGTAGCCGTTGCAAGGGAGCAGCCCAGAGATCAGCCTGTGGAGGGGAGAGAGGGAGCGAGTAAGTTTGGGCTCACCCACTGGGGTGGCCTGGGCTGGGGGTCAGCGTACATTCCCCAGCAGGACATGTCCCGTGTTTGTCACGCCTCTCCAGCTCTGATTCCCAGGAGAAGAGTTGTCCCAGCTCAGAAATGGGGGCAGAATCGTGGGGCACATGCTACTAAAACCGAAGAAAGCCAGAAAGGGGATACGTGCCCGGTTGCACAGGCAAAGGTGTCCAGAGACGTACAAGGCACTATTCTTGGTTATTTTGCCGCTTTTTGTCAGTTGGGTAACCCAATCATGCTCTGAAAGCATTCCCACCACGGTGAAGAGGAAGTCAGATTGTATTGGGTGCTGTAAAGAGCCACGCTCCGAACAGGTCGGGTGTGTCTACGCTGTGGGCGCCCCAGGCCACAATGAGAATGTGTGAAACTCACAGCTCTTCCGGGGGAGGCGGGGGGGGGGGTTCTCAGCAGTGAGTATGAGAGCGGAGATGAGCTGCATTCACATTCAGCAGCTATTTGAGGACCTGCTCCATGCAGGCCGCTCAGCCACATGCCTAATATGCCAGACACAGGACACAGATTTTTGAGACAAACTAGCAATTCCTAGTCAATTTGCAGGAGGCATAGGCAGAAAGGTCAGTCAAAAGTAAAGCTCTCATATGATTTCAGTGTGTTGGACAAAGACCCACACGATAACTGCAGGGCTCCCAAATTCCAGTCTCATGTGTTAAAACTTCTGGACCACATATTGTGTGTGAGTCATCTGGGAGATGGTGAAACTGGTACCATGGAGTATTTCTATCTCCGGGGATCCTTCACTTGGGGTCATTTTTAACTGGGTGAAGCCAAAACAAAATGATGGACAGCCAGAATGAGAGAATTTATTTTTAAATTGCAGAATAAGAAAATATCGATGAATTTGATAACGTGATATTTCTAGTGAAAAAAAAAAAAGAAAGGCGAAGCAAGAGAAAACTGACCTCCACCATCAGCCTGCCCGGCTTGCACCCTTGGGAAAATAAATGAGCTTCTCCGCACTTCTGCGTCTCCATCTGTAAAGCAAAAACCATAACACCTCCTTTGCTAGATTAGGAGGATTATTTGAAGGGATGCAAGTCAGGTGGAGAGATGCTGGGCGCAGAGTAGGTGCTCAAGCCATAGCAACAGAAACCATCCGTGAACCAAAGAGACCCAGAGCCTAAGTGGCATATCAAAACTTTCGTTTCTTTGAAGCCACTATGGGGCGATTTTTTTAATTATTATTATTGGTTGTTTTTCATTTTGTAATAACTCGACTTTCAGGAAAATTAGTATATCATTCTGTTTAACTGCAGGACATTTCAGCTTGATGGGCCACGGAGGACTTGTAAAATGTTCTGTTTTCTCTGAGCCCCAAAATGAGCGGAGGACAGCTGGCTCTGAATTTTAAAGGCTGTCTGAGAGAAGGATTTGTTTGAGCCTTCTTCAAGTGTGACATTTGAAATGCTTTGTTTAATATGTGCATAATGTCCTTATATGCCATTTTTCAGCACTGTAAAAGTTTACAGATAGAACTCTCTGTTTTTTTTTCAAATTATAAAAATACGGGAGCATCTGGTGGCTCAGTTGGTGAAGCGTCTGCCTTCAGCTCAGGTCATGATCTCAGGGTCCTGGGATTGAACCCCATGTCAGGCTCTCTGCTCAGTGGGGAGCCTACTTCTCCCTCTCCCTCTGCCCCTCCCTCTGCTTGTGCTCGCTCTCTTTCTCAATCTCTCAAATAAATAAATTTAAAAATCTAAAAAAAGAAAATACTTCAAAAAATTATAAAAATACAGGCTTTATTTTTTTTTTAACCTAAAACCGGTAAACCATTAAGAAATAAGGCAGCTTCCACACTGCCATCCCTGTGTTGTGACTTTTCACAAGCGTGCTGTTCATTAATTGTGATGAGAACGTCTGCGGAAAATACCGAGGCCGGTTGCACACGCAGTGGAAGCTCGTTCCGAACACTCCCGTGCTTTGCCTCCCCTGCCGCAGACCCACAGGCACAACGTTAGGCCAGAATAAATCACACCACAAAATAGAAATCTAAAATTAAATATTTAATTAGAACTCTGATCTGCTTTAAAGACAGGTGGCATGGTACAGGCTATATTACACTCTTTATAATTTTTTTTTGACAAAAAAGATACTGTTGATTTTAACAGGCCACTTTAATATTAATACATGTGGAATAGGAGTGGAACTGAGAATCAGCTAGAGATGGTACATGGTACATTATTGGGAAAATTACAGTTTTGTATTGTAAAAACATTTATTTTTTTAACAATTTACCTACATTAATCAAAAAATTACAGCATATTTAATAATTTTACAAATTCTTCATAAAAAATATATCTCTGTACAAAAAGGTTGTTTGCACCTACTTCATTCATGTCAGCAGCATGTGGCGAGATGGTGACACGGGGCGGACGGAGATGCGGCGGGTTCCTGACCATGACACCAGCGTTCTTTCCCCCTGTTAGAGAATCGCGTATTTTGTTGTTGTTTACAAAATATCTTACAGAAGAAAAAATTATTGCAGCTAGCCTGAAGAAAGGCAAAAGATGTGGGAAACAAGCAGCAGTTTTCAACAGCTCTGAAGCACATAACCTGTGTTAGCATGGGGTCCTTCCCGCGCACGGGTTCTGGTCGCTTCCAGAAGGAGTCTTGCAGCCCCTGCGCAGAAAGCGCATGTGCTGACTGCCTGCACGAGACCCTCCGACACCTCGCAGGAGATCTGAATCAACACTGCACACACCCTAGGAGGAAACTAGGCGGAATTCTCGCAGGAGAATTTCATGGAGTATTGTTGTTGTTGTTGAATACTGTGCTCCACACTGGCAACCAAAGGACGGGCTGACTTTGCACACAAAGGAAATAGTATCTAATCGGATATGTGGTTTCTGTATGTGTGTATGTATGTCCTGTCCGTTCAGGAATCGGTAACGGCATTGACTGGCAAGCAGGTCAGGGATGGGAGAAGAGAGACATTAATTCAAACTCTGAAGTCAGCAGTTTGCACCTAGTTTGAATGACTCGAACTTAGATATGTACAATATATTTATATATATGTATGTATGTATATATATATATATACACCTAATATATATAGTAACCCTGTTCTCCCCTGCACACAGCGATCCTCGAACTTCCTTTCTCTTTGTTCTGGTCCAGTGTGTGTGTTAAAAGCCTGGCTCTGGCTGACCTCATCTAGCCTAAGGAGAAGAATCCGTGTAAGGGCTCCAGGTTGCAAAGCAAATCTCCAGTCACGTTATCAGGTCGGCCAGAGAAAAAGGGGCACAGAATACAGCACGAGACTAAGGAATTCATAATTTGGAGTTCAAAAGGCAAAGAAGTCCCTAGAAGAGGTCAGTGATGTCCTCCTAACAGCATACGCCCCTTCAAACGAGTAACAGAACAGTGGGCATCGAGGATAAAAGATCCACTAAAGCGCTCAAATCAAAACACAGGACTTGAAAGAATGAGCTATTATCCTGACAGGTTTTTCTGTCTTTTTTTTTTTTTTCATTTTTCACTTTCCTGCATTTAAATGTTCAACAGAGCAACAAATCCATCGGTCTTAAAGCTAGCTGTGAATGGGTCCACTACAACGAAGTGAACGAAACACTTGGCAGACGCTGGCTGGAGGTGAGAAGGGAGACATTTTCAGTATGTGGGACACGTACTTAACACCCAAATAATAAAATAAGCATCATCTTTTCAAAATGCTTTTATCACACCATTATAAATAAAAATAAACATGATCTTCACTTGGATTTTGTTACAGCAGACGCTGGCTGGATGTGAAGCATCACATTTGTTACTTCATACCTGGATCTTACCCACATCGGGGATCACGCCTATTTTATTCACACCGTGATTCGCAACGTACCTAGAATACATTTTAAAGGTGAAAAATCACCCAAATCGCCTTTGCATCTGGAATTCGCATGAAACAAAAGACAAAGCAATGTATGAAACATGTCATCAGGAAAAAGAGTGTGTGTAATTTCTCCTCGCCTCCAGAGGGACACGCGATATTTTGACTCTGGACAAGTCCCACTGAGTGTGCAAGAGGCACGGGGCACATCGTCGTTCGAGGGCACGTCCGCAGGCGGCGGTGCCCCAGAGGAGAGAACCGCGAGGCGCCGGGAAGACTACCGTGAGCTGAACCCCACAAGTTCACGAGCTATCCAAAATGAATTACTATGGACACGTTTACGTGGCAGAGAGACACGCTGCGACCACCCTGCCATTCTGTGTCACTGCGCTGGCTGGCGCTCACGGCTGATGCCGAAAGGGAGATCGTGTGTGTGAAATAAAACATAAAAAGGACTCTTTTTTTTTTTTTTAACTTGCTCGACATCTTCAATGAACCTAACACACATATGTAGCTAAAGGAAGCAGTAATAACATAAATCTCTTCAATACCGCCTTTCCCTCTCAAACCTGTGCCATGTCTGGGGATACTCCCTCTCTCTAACACGCCAACTGAACGGAGGGTAGATGTTTAGCTTGACCACATGAGAAGATGCTTATATACAATGGATAGTGTGTATAAACCCTGTGTAAATAGTTTATTTTTTTATCAGAATCTTAGTCATTCATAACACACTAGTGCAAAAAATTGTGCATCAAAAATTCTGCAATAGAACAGCTGACTGGGGAATTTGCAAATGGCCCTAGGAATGGGACACTAAGGGGATCTGTGAGTCCTCAAAGCTTGTCAGGTCTCAGGAAGGACAGAGTGAAGCGTTTGTAGGTGTGTGCGTCTATCAGAAAGGTGTCTTCTTCAAGAGAGCTTTTTTTTTTTCCAGAGTATTCATATTCATGGGGGTTAAAAAAAAAACAGAAACAGAAACAAAAACAGAACAACATATTGTGGTATATTGTGGTGCTACCATTTTGTCACCGCACCCAAAGGATGTATCCACGTGCCCAGAAGATTGCATTGAAAGGCATCCCAGCCACACAGAAATACGAAAGTCTGAGGCATTAAGTACGAAGTATTGGCATGACTCCGCAGTCTTCCTAAGTGTGCCTTGATTCCAAGCAGACGCAGCCAGGAGTTCGGAATCCACGTTCAGAATGCAGGTGTACTTGTCGTCCGATCCTCAGAAGACTCTGGCACGTGACTGGAGATTGCTGCTGAATGGATACCAGCAGAAGGTGTGAAAGATCACCGCAGCAAAGCCAAGAGTAGAAGGGAGAGTGGTACATGGCACCGAAGGAGTTACTGCTTGTCCATCAGAGGTATGGCTATGAATCAGTCCTAATGGGGCACTGAGGGCTATACCACTGTACACACTGTGTTCAGAGTTGTGTCAAACCGCACAGCCTTGGCTTCTGTGGGTTTCAAGTTTGTATCATACATAGGGTTTTCAAAGGAAGCTTGTCCATTGCTGTTTTCATGTCCCGCATAGCCATTGTACTGAACTTTTGGTCTCGTTCTAAAGGGGAAAGAAGGAACCAACTGTTAGCACCCAGATTTCAAGAAAAGAGGCACAGCCGCTGGGGCTGGGGATGCGACATCACTCCCGACCCATCAGGGAATACACACGTGAGGGCACGCAATGACGGGGAAGGGGGCACATCTTCACACGTTTAGACTGCTTTCTTTTTTAGAATCAGTTGTTGGGATGAGACAGGCAACATGTAAAACCCTGAAGCTCTTTCCAGAATCAAAGAATTATCTGATTCCTAGGAATACTCTTGAAAAAATGGGAAGATCGTCAATGCCAGAGTCAGACAGATTTGGGTTTAGACATTTGTCTGTCACTGGTAAGTTATATGAACTTGGGGAAGTCACTCCAAAAAAAGTAAGACTGCTCAATCAAGATGCCAACCCTTCAGGACTGTTCAGATTAAAGGAAAAAAGAAACATAAACTTCAGTTCACTGCTATTATAATGTTCACTAAATGCTAGCTATTTTTGTAATGCAATATAGCCAGTGACCAAGTTACAGAGAAGACATTGAACTCTTTGCCAAACTATTGATTACGTTTTCTAATTAAAAGAAAACCCCTGTGTATGACCTAAGATTAGAGATTGGAGGATTTTTAGAAGTAAAAGACACAGAGGTATCTAGTCTGCCCCCACCCCTCAAGCTTTTCCAGAAGGAATTACGTAAGAAAACTATGCCAGGTGGTAAAAACAGAACTTTAATGTAAATACCCACACTAGCAAAAATATCACCGGATATCGGATTTAATGATGCTTCTGTTTTAGTAATTTACTAGTAGATTTTCTTAATTGACATCATGCTTATTGAGAAAAAGAGAATTCAAAGTGTGTAAGTTTCAGAAGATGAGGTCTCTGTCAGCAGAAAAGCAGTTTGCAACTGCCCCAGAACTTGGGGAGGGTGTTTGACATTGAACTTAAAAATGTTCCAGCAGCAAAAGTTAATAAACAAATTCAGCCAAACATTAACGAAGTTGAAAGCTGGCTAAAATCCCCATGTCATCTCCCAGGTCAGGGGTTACCACCCTGGCGCTGCCAGGGAAGCCCCACAGAGTTGGATGGGACGCTGGGACTGTAGAGAAGGAATTGTGTGCACAACAGCCAGGTGTAAGTCCTCAGTCAGAAGCTCTGGGTCTGATTGAGGAAACGATTCCAAGCAGACAGTAGTGAGAGAAACTCAGAAATGAGCGGGAACAAAGTTTTCACTGAGAAATACAGAGCCAACTGGCTAAGGAACTTTGACATCCATAGAGGGTAGGAGAGAGTGTATGGGAAGCTAATAGGTTGGTGCGTTCCCTGAGTGCATGGCAACAACTCAAAAGAAAATGAATTCATGACAAGCCTAGGTGATCAGGCATGGCCCGCCTGCTTCTGCAGAAATCCCCCAATTCCTCATATGGCACAGAACCAGAGAACTACAAGAGCCTACGGATTTAGAAGTCACAGTGGCTTAATGGCTCTCGAGAGCCATGAGATCAGACAGCCTTCTGTCCCGTCCTAGACACAGGGTAGCCTCTTGGGTGACGAGCCACGTGGAGAGCCAGACACGCTGAGATTAAACCCCCGCCAGCCCACATGCGTGGAAATGCAAAGAAGCGATCAAATTCACAAAACAAGTAAGTGATGTCTCCCTCCCAGAGGCACAGAATACTGAATGTCGTAGGGAAGCGTCTGAGGTTGAAAGACTACAGGTGTGATATATATTGAATATTCCCCAATACTATGTTGTCTTAAAATTAAGATATCATCAGAAGTGCTGGTTTATGTATATGTATGTATGTATGTATTACATACATATGTATCACATGTGTATATGTAATGGTATAGGGTTATCTCTGGAAAGGCTTAGTGAGGTGCTGAAAGGAGTTTTCTCTGAGACTCGTATAAAGGTCTGCCACACTGGGAGGCTCATCGAGGCAAAACTCGTGGGCAGATGGGGACACTGTCTGACTCCCACACGTGGGTCTGGGACGAGGAGACTTCAGGAAGCTTCCAAAGACACCCCTATGGACAGAGATGTCAAAAGGTGGGGAGAAAGAACTTTAATGGACTGCACATTTCCCTAAGGGTTAACAGGGATGCCAGCAACAACAAAAAACAAAAATGAATTTGTAGGAATTATAAATTCCTACTGTATGTGTATCTGTAAGGGTATTGTGGCTCCTAGAGAAACTTGTGAAAGAAAATATATTTGTAATTTATACTTCTTTAAGAAGAGAAACACTTCTAAGGATGGTATTTTATTGGATAAAGTGCTGAGATAGTTTTTTTTTTCTTCCATTTTCAGCTAGCCCCAAGGAGAAATTTGAGGATAAGGTTCACCAGACCTGTGTGCAGAGAATGTTGTTTTCTCAAAAAATAATAATAATTAACTAATACAGTTGAGCCAAATTTTAATTCTGTTAAGTACCATCTGAGATTCCTTTCATCACATTGTATTTTTAAAGTAAGTACATTACCAACCACAGGAAAGTGAAGACATCCGTGTAGGCAGCTATGCAACATGTTTGAAGTAACATTCTTACTATTTTATATATTTTTAAAAGCATAGGAAAACAGATATGTAAAGCTATTCTATGAGTCATTAAAAAAATCCTACACCAGTTTTTCTTCTTTTAAACCATGATTAAATAGAAACATCTGCATTATATAAATGAATGTTGAACACAGTTAACATACTTTAATCTTATTTTAGGGAATCACAGAGGTTGTTGCTTTTTTTGGGGGGGGTTGTTTTGTTTTGCTTTTTTTTTTAGTTTTTTTATTATATGTGGGGAATGCCACTATTCAAGATAGTATTTTAGAACATTTTGTCATATGCCATATTCTTCCAGGAAATATATTACACAGATAAAGACAAAATGTATAAGGACTTAAACAATTCCTCCACAATTTATTTTTGCTTTTTTTTGGGGGGGGGTGGGGGGCATTCACATTAACTCCAAGGAAAGGATCTATTTCATTAAAGTTATTTTTCTCAAGTTTTGACATTTTTCAGTTAGTAGGAATAATGCAAATTAATAGAACACCGTTTCAAGAGCTGGAACATGTGATATCTCTGAATACAAGTGAGAGCTCAATATGTATCTCCTGCAGAAAGGAGTAAACCAACGGCGTATAGATCACAGATTCATGGAGTTGAAAGTGGCCATAAAGAGCGTTCTGTTCTATCTTCTGCTGGAAGGTGGAAATATCACCGTAATACCCCTGATGGCTGGCTGTGGACCTCAAAAGTGGAAAAAGCATCCTTCATTGGATTTTTCAATTGACTATGAACCCAAGCGTGTGATTTCTTAACCCATTTATTTATTCTCCTAAAGCTCATTACTCAAACTTGGCCTGCTGAGAAAGCATGGCAAACAAAGCAAGGCTACACCTTCACGTCAGAGAGCATGCTGCTGCGGAGCTGTACACACGTGCATGCACGCGACACGCGAACGTGTGAGTGGACGCATGTTCACCAGACCAGCGCTCTACCCACGCAGCACTTTCACGCCGCCGGCATGTCCACAGTACCTGTGTTTGTAGAGGTAAAATGCAAACCCTGACAAAATTAGAGCAAAGAATGGGACCAGGATGGCAGCCGCGACAGAGCCGCTGCTGGTGCCGTGGTAATGATTCGAAGAGTCCTGATCAGATTTTAAGGGATCTGGAAAATAAAAGGGATAATTAATTTGTAGGTACTCTACTCCTATTTACACAAACACACACCAATGGTAAATTTTATAAATGGGTCCAAACCCAACAAGAAGCGGAAGGAGTTGCAATTCCATAGATAAACGGATACTCTTTTTGTAAGATTTTAATATCTATGTTAATGATGGAGTGACAAAAAACTATTCCTTAATAACATTCAAGACACCATGAAAGAATGCCACCTGGCAAATGTGACGAAAGCAAAAGGGGTAGCATACATTCTGGCTCTGACTTTCAATTACAGATATTTACAGGTGCACAAAAACTAGCTGAAAGCATCTATGTGGCACCATCTATGTGCAGAGAGGGAAAGCGTTGGCTATTTTCCCTGTCCTAAGACACAGACTTGGCAAAATAGAACTTGTTGAAATTACATAAATATTCCAGGTGTCTACATCCATGGCGTTTCATTCTCCGTATGTGAATATGTTGGTGTAATCTCTTTTTTTTTCAGGTAGATTACAAAACTCTTTTGAGTTTAAGAGTACACAAAAGAAGGCTATAGCTCAATGTCATCCGGCAAGTCTCCATGAGGACACAGAGGAGTGATAAAGCACGATTTCCGTCCATTAGAAGGGAAGGCAGTGTAAGCGTCTCAAACGTCATGAAGGTGACATAGTCATGAATTTATAATCTGTATCTGCAGAGTGGCAAATAGATGCAGGACGCTGAGGGTGATGCAAACATTGAAATCAAATGAGAAAACATTTATTAAGCAAATATTGCCAAATAAGGAAGTTTGTTCTAAAGAGTTGACTCATAAAACACGTTTGGAAATGTATTCGGCTTAACCGCATGAGCTCACTCACTGTGCTTGTGTAATGAATTATGATGAGGGTCATCTGAACATAGCAAAACTGTTCCAAATAAGCTGACCTGGGTTTAGAGGTATATTTGCAGAATTTAAGGAGCGTTAAATAAAAGAGAAGTTTTGCTCCACTTTTTTTCACAAACCATAAATGCAAATAAACAATCAAATATTACACATACTTAAATAGCTTTCTCCATAAAAATTCTCATTTTCACATTAAAAACACTGCAATAATGTGATCTGTCATTCCTTCAGCAGATGCAGGATTATGCTACTCCCTGCCATCTTCAGGTCTAATATTTTATAATGCATTTCTTTTTATTTATGTATTTATTTATTTTTTTTTAATTTTATTTTATTATATTATGTTAATCACCATACAGTACATCCCCAGATTCCGATGTAAATTGATGCTTCATTAGTTGCATATAACACCCAGTGCACCATGCAATACGTGCCCTCCTTACTACCCATCACCAGTCTATCCCATTCCCCCACCCCCTCCCCTCTGAAGTCTTCAGTTTGTTTCTCATAGTCCATAGTCTCTCATGTTTCATTCCCCCTTCTGATTACCCCCCTTTTCTTTATCCCTTTCTTCCCCTACCGATCATCCTAGTTCTTATGTTCCATATAATGCATTTCTAATACATTTTATCATTGAGGTTGGCTCTTTGTAATTTAACCATATTTCTTTGAGATCCTTCCTTATCAGCACATATGAAATGGATGTAAGATTTCACTTTCAGATGCGTTCGCCCCCTGCCATGGAAGGGGGACATGCCAGATACCGGTTCTCTCTGAATCTCGCATCCCATTGGATGCCCCCACCCTGGGTGTTGAGTGAGAGTGGCGGGTGCAGAGCACCCTGAGATGGTTGGGAACCCAGCCCGTGGCTGTGGCACTAGGACAGCCTCGAGCCCAACGCTGAGTGCCCCTGGTGATGGGTCTAGCAGCAGCGGGCAGAGCCCTGGGACCAGGGTGACACCGTCTGGCACAGGAAGCTGAGGCATACCACTCTGGGGGCCCCAATTCCACTAATTCGCAGTGGTATTTAAATGTCAGGACACCTCCACTGCCTGGAACGGTGCCTGGGACACAGCACAAGTTCCCGGGGACCCAAGTTTACTAGAACAGAAGCTCCCTCATGCCGGGGAGCCTGTGGCTAGCTTTCCTCTTGAATCCCCGGTGCCTGCAAGAGAACTCAGGCACAGTGGTTGCTCACGTGGTGTCTGTTAAGTGGGACCTGATGCTTACAGTACGTGAGCATGCAAGAGTTTCTGTGACGTTACCACACCTCATTCTCTAGGATTCTGGCATTCCGTCAATCCCGTTGCCTCATTCTAATAAATGTGTGTTCCGCTTAAATTAACCAAAGTTACTTTTTGTTATCAGCAGACAAGACTATTGTTGACCATCGTAGGTATCAGACTTCTCATCAATAAAAATCATAAAAAATTGACATGCCACGAGAGACCATGCGTCAGGACACAGAGAGTTATAAAACCACGTCTTTGGGAACTACACAACGCGGCGTCCTTGTACTTTGAAATTATTATGCCATCAGGAGCTCCTGGTTAATTTCAGTTATTTACTCCTGCTTCAATAATTTAAAGGGTAATACATGCACATGATATTAATTAAAATGGCATAAAAAGATATAAACATAAAGAATATAAAGGACAACAGAAATAAAGGGTCACTCTTTGCCCTTTACTCAAGTCTTCCTCTTAATGGTTAACTGTTTTTTTAATGTCTTTCCAGCAATGTACTATTAATATATGTTTGTTTCTCTTTCATACTTCTCTAAAAAACAGGAATATTATATATATATTTTTTGCATTTAGCTTTTTAAACTTAACTATATATCTTTGAAAATTTTTCATCAGTGCATATGAATTGGATTTCTTCTTTAGGTGCATAGTATTTTATTAATTGGATATGCCAGAATTTTTTCAGCCACTCTACCTTTGAAGGACATTTAGGCCATTTCTCGTATTTTTCTAACGCTGCAATGAAATCTTTTTTTCTATAGCTATACATCAGTAAGAGTCTAACAATACAGGATAAATTCTACCAAGTAGAATCGTTGCCTAACAGAATTTGGAACTTTCAATGTTGCTATATCTTACCTGATTGTCCTCCAAAGAGGTGCTCCAATTTCATTTCAACCTTTATTTTATGAGGGCTAGTACAAAAACACTTGGACAAGTGTATAATATCCACCTGCCAGCCTCCTCCTCTACCCTTCCCTCTCCTCCCATCGGCCCTCCTTCTTCATACTATTGATACTATTGCTGTTCTGGCAAATCAAGCACAGCATATCCTTAGTTTCTCACTGACATTTCTTTGCTCAAGAATGAAGGTGAGGAAGATAGATAGGGGAAGAAAGGGATAAAGAAAGGGGGGTTGATCAGAAGGGGGAATGAAGCATGAGAGACTATGGACTCTGAGAAACAAACTGAGGGCTTCAGAGGGGAGGGGGTGGGGGAATGGGATAGCCCGGTGATGGGTGTAAGGAGGGCACCTGTTGCATGGTGCACTGGGTGTTATACGCAACTAATGAATCATCGAACTTTGCATCAGAAACCAGGAATGTACTGTATGGTGACTAACATAATATAATAAAAAAACATTAAAAAAAGAGAAT
The DNA here is from genome assembly GCF_002007445.2 of Ailuropoda melanoleuca. NCBI lineage: Eukaryota > Metazoa > Chordata > Mammalia > Carnivora > Ursidae > Ailuropoda > Ailuropoda melanoleuca. The sequence continues at coordinate 635,819 of NC_048235.1, forward strand.
AAAGGTGAGCATGTCTTTGAACGTTATAAGCTGGTCCACTGAGTTTTTTCAAAGATCATTATTGAAAGAAATGCATATACCAGAGAATTCACCCAAACTACACATAAATCTATTAAGACAAAGATGATGTGACTTATATGTGTGTGTATGATTATGCGTACACACACACACAGCATGGAATATTACTTAGCTAAAAAAAAGAAGGCGCTCTTGCCATTTGTGACAACATGAATGGACCTCGAGGGTATTATGTTAAGTGAAATAAGTGAGAGAAAGACAAATACCAGATAATGTCACTTCTATGGGCAATCTAAAAACAAACAAAAAGCAAACAGACCTTTAAACTGAGAACAACATCATGGTTGCCAGAAGGGAGGTGGGTGGGGGGATGGTTGAAATAGATGAAGGGGATTAGGAGGGACAAACCTCCAGTTATAAAATAAAGAAGTCACAGAGATGAAAAGCACAGCATGGAGGATACGGTGACTAATATTTTAATAATGTCGTATGGTGGTGACCAGGTTTATCGTAATGAGCATGAGTAACGAACAGGCTTGTGGAAACACTATACTGTGCACCTGAAACTAACATAACATTGTCTGTCAATTCTACTTCAGTAATAAGTAAAACACACATACGAGTAGTAATAAAATGCAGATACATTCCAAAGTTTGGTTTTTTTTTTTTTGAATATTCACATGGTGTTTCCATCATCGCTAAGATTTTATTTGAGAACACTGCTGTCTCCCCTAAAGGAAACCCAGTGTCCCTTGGAGGTCGTCTCTCACCCTCCAACCACCAGCTCTGGGCAACCGCGGGGCTGCTCTCTCCCTCTGCAGATCTGCCTGCTCTGAGCCGTTCATAAAATGGAATCATACAACATGTGGGCTTTTCTTCGTGAATGGTTCCTCCTACTTAGCCTAAGGTCTTCAAGATAACATTCCATGGTACGGATACACCGCATTTTCTTCATCTGTTCATCAGCTGATGGGCCTCCGGGGGGCGTCAGGGTTTGGGCTGCTAGAAATACTGCTGCTATAAGCGTGTGCACATTCCGTGTGAACACATGTTCTCACATGTGTTCTGTCAGCCATACTTGTAGGAGTGGAGTGGCTGCATCTCAGGGTGACTTTATGTTGCACTGTTTGGTGATCAGACAGACTGTTTCCCACAGCAGCTGGACCACGTACACACGCCCCTCTCGAAGCACGAGAGTTCCAGTGTCTCCACACTTTCGCCACGCTTGTCTGTGTGGTTGCTGCCATCCTGGAGCTTGTGAGGTGGAATCTCAACACGGTTTCGTCTATGTTCCCTGAATGACTCATGACGCTGAGCATCTTTTCAGGTGTGTATTTCATTTGTGGGTATTTGGAAAGATGTCGATTCAAACCCTTTGCCATCTTTTTAGTTAGGTTATTTGCCTCTATTATTGAACCATATGAGCCCTTTATATATTCTGGATACTTATCAGATGTAAACTTTACACTGCTTTTCTTCCATTCTGTGTGTGTGTGTGTGTGTGTGTGTGTGTGTGTGTGTGTGTGTACCTGGGTTGGGGGTGGGGCAACTCAGTTTAAATGGGAAAACCAGCCCATCATTCAGTTTCTTACATGCATTTTTGCATTAAAGAGGCCTTTCAACCCAACTTGGGTTAGTATCCACTTAACAGTCATCACTTTCTTCCCATTTATCCACTGACTGGAGACAGTGAAGAGGCTGTTTATTTTTATCCATAAAAATAGGGTTTAGCCAAATCTGAGATGAATGGTCACTGCTGAAGCATATTGAAACACAACTTTTCTAATTAGTTGAAGGAGAGGCTTGCTTGGGATTCAAATTATTTGTGAGGCAAACCGTTTTTCCTGACAATAAACTCATCATCACACAAGAATAAAGATTACTTGTTAAAGCAAGCTGTTATTTTGTTAGAATAGAAAGGAATGGTGTCAGGTAAGGAAATCTGCAACAGCACAGTGATAGTGCAGGCCAGCCTCCTTGGATGAGTAAACCCAGACAGCCACAGGGTATCTCGTACAGCTCACTGGGGCATCCTTCAGTGGAATTACTAGAGCGTGCGCCCAGGGAGAAAGGAGAACAGATAACTGCAGGGATTTGGCTTAGAGCAAGAGAAAACTTTACTCGTCATTAGTGTTGGTCCAATGCATTTATTCTATTTCATTACCTCAAAATAACATAGCCCAATTTAAAGCACTGTCTCCACCACGGCTGACATTATCATTTAAAGCTCTTTAGAAGCTCTGCATCTGGAATGGTGTATTTCATGATTTGAGTATTTCATGATTATTCTTTTTGATCAAGTATTTTTTTATTTTTTATTTTTCATTTTGTTTAATTTAAATTGAATCAGCCAACATGGAGTACCTCATTAGTTTCAGTGTTCAATGATTCATCAGTTGCATGTAACACCCAGTGCTCACCACATCACATATTTTTTTAAAATATAATAATATACAGGTTGGGATGCCTTTCCTTTGGAATCCTTCAGTGTCTTGATAAAAGTCTTATGAAATAAGTAATTGATGGCAATCATCACAGAATACTATACTAGTGCCTCTGAAAGGCAGCTCTGGTATAAAATCCTATATGGGCACAGTGTTTTCTAGAAAATTATCATGTTAATGGTATTCTACAAGTAAAGCGTAAAGTAGCCTATTCTGTTCAGGAGAAATGTGGCACTAATCTCCTTACAAAAAGGCATTTTCTCATCCATGTCAGCAACAACGATGGCAGTGACTTTCATGAGTGAAGAGCTTCAACATGCCCAAAGCAAGTGCTTTACAGTGTCTCTTAATCTTGGTAACAATCCAGAACTGACTTCCCTACTGTAATGTCAGACGAAGAACTCATCCCATTACAAAACTAGCTGGTAGATGACGTAAGATTCTAATCCAGTGATTTTTTTTTCATATATTTTCTCTCTCCAATTACTAAGGTAAAAATCAAGTTGTAGAGAAAGACAGGAAGGAGGACCTATCTGTCGGTCTATCTACAGTAAATTTTTTTTTGCCTTACAGAAGTCATGGATATCTCTGTAGGTCAATACACTGTCCTCACTTCTTTAATGAAATATACTGAATTACATTTAGCTTCCTATTTACTATGACACATTGCATAAAATTATTTACTTAAGCAACTCTCTGATGATAGATGTGTGTGATTCAAGAACAATTTTCACATTCACCTGGTTGAAATCAGACACACTGGGTGAAAGGTGTTATCAAATCGTCCTTATCTACTCAGACACCCCTAAAAATGGAGCACCCCAGTGGCCATTTCTACTGTTCCCCAGAACAATTGCTTCAAAAATTTGACATTCTAGCAATAAAAGTGGAAAATCTTTGTTACCATAATATGCATTTTTTGAAGTTAAGGATTCTTTCATAGTTTGTTGGCCATTTCTAATTCCTCTGATAATTTTCTTAGAGCAATTTCATTGGCTTGATTCTTTAAATGAGTTTCATCTCTGCTATGCTTTCCCCATATTTTTAGCATCCCTTTCTAGGGTAAGGATATTAATTCCATATCTGGCATACATATTGCCTGTTTCCGGCTTTGCATTTGTCAGTTGTGCTCTTCATAGCATTTATTTTTTGTTCTGTTGTAAAATCCGTTCGTCCCTCCCATTCTTTCTGTTTATGTTCCTTCCCATTACTTTTTAGCACAATCATTTGAAGGCCAAATTGACATCTGATTTCAACACATAACATAAGAGCAATTACCTTGCCTTTCGAGCTTGAATTTTCCAAAGTCTTTTCCATGAATATCACCTTGAAAAGTAAATCCTCCTCTTTCAAGTCCTGATGACACCTGATATGCATGAAAAGGAAGAAAACAATGCATAGCGAGGATTAATGATACTCATGTCGATCATACTATAACTGTGTTTCTCAAAGCCGGATATCACAGGTTAAATATTTTTGTTTTTTGTCCTTCCTTCCAGTGACACATTAGCAGTTAAAAACTGGAAAAGACACATGTGAATTTCAACTAACATCTACATTCTTGATATCTCATTTTCACTTTGAAATAGTACAATTTACAACATATTCATAGGTTAACCATCCTTTGTAAAGGGGACGGTTATATGAATTACTATATAGCCTACATTACGGTAAAAATCACTTGGTGACACAGCTCTCAGCTGATGACTCTCACGTGAGGCCGTATACTCTTATGCCAGATAATGAATTAGAACACACATGATGGTTGACTTGCAAAGAAAGATCTCAACAAGACATCTGAAATCTCTGTGTCTGGGAATTATTATTATTATTTATTATTATTATTTGAATTTCTAGAGTGGTTACCCAATGGCTGTGTTCAGATTTCTGGTGGAATGTGGTGTTAAGCACAGAACATGGGTCTAAGCTATTGTTCTGTCCCCAGCTATAACTTCTCATTTATTTGTCATTTCAGAAAATTCCTTCTTAAAACGAAGAGGTAAAAGGACCATGCTGTTTGTGAAACAGAGAGAATGATGAGTTTTCAAGGGGTAGACACCACACGGCTCCCATCAGCAATCCCCTGTTGGCGGCCTCCTTCACCTCACACAGCAAAGATCAGACCCCCGTGCTGGGTGAGTGTCCCCCACATAAAGTACTTACATAACCAGCTAGTCCCCAGTTGTCATTTTCAAACTTGCTTACAAAAATATCTGCGGGACCTTTAATTTGAAATGCTTTCAGTAGTAAGTGAGCCTCTTCTTTCTTGTAAACTCCTACAAAAAAATCGAAGTCACTTACTCTTACATTGTAGAAATTCACAAGGGTTAATAACTCAGGAATTCATTCTGTTTGCTTTGGAGTAGGGTACAGATAATATTAGAAATAACAAATTATTTTTATTCTTAATTAGTAGCTTTGGTACTTTGGTTTTCCTTAAAAGCACTTCTTGTTTAAGTCCTTGCCCATCTTGAATGGGTACAACCCATTTCATTAAATTCAACGTATTTATCCTACAGAAAGAATAAGGATAATACACATTCAATTATATTATTCTTTTTAAATCTAGCATTTTAAATTCATATCGTCCTCATTTGTGAGGTCAGAGAGACCATGACCATAAGGGCAAATTCCGCTACTTCTATGGATGAATCACACCCTTTGAAACGAAATGAACAGCGCGGTGGACAAAGGGTGTCGGGCATGCTTGTCTCGCCAGCATGACTCTGGGCAGGCGGGACTCGACGGTCACACCTCTCAGGACACCTGTGAGGCAGCTGGAATGACAGCTTAAGAATCTCACTCAGCGATGAGAGGTCATGGTGTGGCCCAGACCGGCAAGGAGTGTGTCTGCAGCCAGGGCTAGCTCCAGACTCCCACTCCCAGGAAATGGATAAATAAGGAAACAAACAAACAAGTATTAAATGGATAATAATGCATCCAAAAGTCTTCTGTGCTGAGAAGACAGCTTCAAGGGAGGGACCTAGTTTCAGGGAACACAGCAGTGAACTCATACTAACTCCAATCAGAGAAGCAGATCTCTACTGTCCCAGGACCGGTCCCGTTGGCAGGAGCACAGGGTGCAGGGAACTGATTGCTCAGGGTCCAGGGCAAGAGGGGGCTGCCCGAGACTTTACTCTGGGCGGGAGTCATTTCAACCCTCAGTAGCTGTATGTTGTTGGCCTCCAATTTAACCTCTAAAACTCTGCACCCCAAGACTATAAGCCGCTGGTAGACGTAATGAGATATATGCTTATGAGTTCTCTTGTGATGATCCAACAGCAGCAGCAACAGGGTTCAGTGTGGCGGCTGACACTCCACGCCTGTCCACTCCCTTCCTCCCCTACCATCTTCCTAATCACAGTTCACAGGCCCAGAAGCTTCCATCTCCACCGAGACTTGGCATGAACAGCTTGCTATGCAAACACCCTCCCAAGCCTGGACCACAGACGTCCCGGGTCCACTCTGCGGAGGCTGTCTGCATCAGACTCACAGGGCAGCATCTTTTTGGGGGAAGAATAAATCCAAACCCCACGAAGAGAAAGACTAACCCATGCTGCTGGCTAAGACGCAGGGATCTCGATATTTTAGAAGTTCCTCCGCGGATTTTGACACACGTGCAGATTTGAGCCCATGGCCTAAATCACGTATCCGTTTACAGGTTCAAGGTACGAAGCCGTGTGCGGGGCAGGAGACAACGAACTCACCATCAGATGCCTGCCAGACCTCTCTGAGTATAAAGGATTTTGTTTTTCCTAAATCCAGGCATTTAGATGCTTCCCACTTTCAGGAAGCAGGAAAGCGGAATGGGAAGAATGGGGGGAAGCTGACCTGCCATCATACTTTCTAAAGGTCAAGCATGTGTCTGTCTAATGATGAGAGAAAGAGCAGGTGCCATTCGGGAGCCTCTTGGTGTTCAGACCCAGGCTGGGCCTCGTAGGTAACTCAGAGAAAATCCCTGCCCTCATGGGGGTGGGGCTGTAGAAAAGGATACATCGTTGCAAGAAGTGACATAAATGAATTTTTTTTTTAAAAAAGGCATTAGAACAGTCATAAAGGTGATACTGTATCTCAGCGGTTAAGAGCATCGACTCGATTTCTGAAATTCCGATTCCTGAGTTCAAATGCTACCTCGACCACGTCATCTTAGGAGGGCCACTGGACTTTCTTGGGTCTCTCTCTCTTTCTCTTTCTCTCTGTTATCAGTAAAGAATGTGTCTGGTAAGAATGCTCATATCATAGGATTGAGGTAAGCATGAGAAAGATAATGTATGTAAGTACTTAAAATGGGGTCTGGCACCTAAATCGGAGCTGTTGATATTTTATTAACAGTGGGATGACAAAAAAAAATCTTCTGAGGAGCACACGAGTTGAAGAAAAGGGTGCTATAAGAATGCAGTTTGGAGACTTATATCTGCATATAAGTCTCACACCTTTGACTCAGTATGTCACGTGCATAATCTGGAACAAATTAATTCGATTTTCTATACTGGTTTTGTAGTCTGTAAAGATGAGAATACCGACCTACCACAGTTACCAAGAGGATCCCATGAGAGGTAGCTTAGGCAAAGCCAATGTAATGTTAATAAGCATTTAATCAACCTTAGCTCCCTCCTCCGGGAGAAGATAAAGGGTGGGCTTCTGCTCACATTCGCATCTCACAAAAGGAAACGCCTCAGGGCCTACCTGTCAATTTCAGCTCCACCTGAGAGGCTTCAAGGAAGGTCGCGTTCACCTTACTGCTTGTCGCATTGAACCAGTCAACCGTTAGAGTTGCAGGTTGTCTTTTCCCTAAATATTCATAATACCCCTTCCACACGGAATTGATAAAAAATACATCGGAAGGAACTGTTGGGGGGAAAAACCAGATGAATGTTAGCACACACAGAAAAATGAAAGAGATCTTTTACAACACAGAGGCATACTGAAGTGTCAAGTGAGAGATCGACATGATGGTGATGGGGACAGAGATGGCCTCTCCCAGGCCCTTCATAGCATGTGATGGAAATGAAATGAGGAGGGAGATTTTTGTGAGATGCACGTACACGTTCGTTCGTTAATTTGTTGGAGAAGTACTCTAGGGGCCAAAGCATTCCCATCTGAGCGGATCCGCCAAGGCCAGAGTGTATGGTGAGTCAGTACTACCGCAAGGAGGGCATGTTACTGCGCTGTAATGAGAAGATGTTGGCTGACCCTCTACTGATACTTCATTAACATCGAGATGGACCCTTTGGAAGGCTCAGAAGGCTCAGAGAACTGACATGTGTCATCTTCCAGGAGTTCCCCGCCCTCAGAAAGCTTGCACTGAAAGCACCAGGGCAAGACATCCACCCAGCTCATGAAGACAGAGCTGCTCTGGGTCTGGAGGTCTTCTGAAAGGAGAACCCAACCCACTCACCCACGCTCCTCCACACTTGTGAAAAACACTCCTGGGATTGCTAAGGAAGTCAGAGCCAATGGTGTCAAATGTCGCGTATGTAGAGAAAGATGCATTTCTCCCTAAATACGTTTTTTTTAGCTAATCCACTTGTAGCAACCAATGATGAGCCCACACATAGACTGGGCCTGTGTTCATGGGTCCCTTTTCAAGGCCATTTCCCTGTCTTCCCAGACCAGCTCCACCCACAAAACCTACCCTAGCCATGGAGGAGTTCAAGAAGAAGAAATTGTCATCCCTTCCTGTGGCTCTTGGTAGACTCAACTTGTAATAATAATAACTTCTAAAGTTAAATAAGTTAGAAACTACAATATCAGGATGGACATCTAACACATTTGCTTATTGACAAGGCACATCGGACCCTTCTGTCTGTCCATCGGTGGCCATACAGGGGTCCAGGTTCCAATGGCAAACCCAAAGACTTTCTTTTCCTTTACCAAAATTAATAGCCTTTAGAATAGTGTCAAGATTGCCTCCCTTAATTAGAATGTGCCCCCTCAGGGGAAGCTATTAATGCATTTGTTCAAGCCCCTCACTGAAGTGAGACTCTTGTCTGGTGTGTTGGACGGATGGGTCATGCCTCACTCGGTACAGCAAGGTGCAACCCATGTCTGAGAGGCAACTTGTTTGTATCCAAATATGGCCATGGGCAACATGGCAAAGATGGTTCTTTGGGGCCCTTCTCACTTGCAATGTAACACCACAACCGGACGTTGAGGTGTGTTACGATGTGCTGCCTCGACAAAGGACCACATTCAAGTAGCATGACCCTTCCAAGGGAATGAGAAGAGGTGTACTGATGAGAATGGATGCATCGTCAATTAAAGTATGCAAGGATTTCGGTCTCTTAAACAAAAAATAAGCAAACAAAAACAGAACAAACACACCACCACAACAGATCGTGTTTCCTTCCCCTGAAGACAATACTCCTCGATAAAGAGTACTGATTTCTGTATTTGATTTGAATTTAACATTGAAATAGAATCATTCACAACGATTTTCAGAAGTAGTTTTATACTTCATGGTGTATACTGGAAAAAGTCCTTTCATCATGTTGGGGCATTTCACTCGTCTGAGACTCAAGGGTGTAACACAGCGTTGTGACCCAACAAGAGCATTACATAAATGGTCTCCACAGCTGGTGTCAGAATAGACCTTCCTGTCTAAGAAGTCAGTGTTAAAACCTGAATAAGGAAAACACTAGGGAAAAGACCTTATATATTTAGAAGTTTTCTATTTCTGTTAAAAAAAAAAGGTTGCCTTAAGTTATAATTTGGGGACATGCTGAATTATCAAAATAGTCACTATGCCGGGTGATTTGGAGTCGTGAGCATGTTCCTTAGGAAACAGGACTGCATCTTTCCGATTTTCTGTGTCCTGCATTTTGCAACGCATCACATACAACCAAGAGCAATAATGAACATTTTAGGAGGCAGAGGATGCCTGGATCCGGGAGATACTTGGAAAAAAAATGGAGCTCCACATTTGTACTGCTCAAGGGGATAGGTGATGCTGTCACAATGCTTCATTTACATCAGCTTCCTGTTTAGAGGAAAGAATCGCAACCCTCTTTATAAGGCTCTCCATTATATCACATTCTATTATCAATATTTTATGTCCAGTTCTGCCCACAAGATGCCTAAGCCCCTTTTCATGAGACGGTGTGTGATAATGTCAAAGGTATTCCTCCTGGGTCTTGTTATTCCATCAACAAACCACCATTACGGAAGAAAGAGGAATCTGTGTAGACTCGCTGTTTTCCATAATTGAAACGTTAACTCGTTCATGGACTAATGGAATCAGAAATTTGCATGTTAAAATCTGTTTCACTGTGCAGAGCAGAGAACAAGTCACTTATTGGATTTAAATCTAGAACTGTTCTGGTATACAAACCTGGAGTTTTAGTAACTGTTTCATTAACTTCTCTCACTCCTTTACCTACAAGTAAAAAGACAAATTATCATTTTCAAAAACATGTATTTTTGAATAAGTCTGAAAAAATGTCAAATTGAAGCAATTTTCCTTTCTCCAGATTTCTTGAAGTTCTACAAAATATGAATGTCATATACATAGCCACTTTAAACCCCTGTATTCACAGCAGAATATCCTTTGTGTTCATAGAAAATCAGAGATTACTGGTGCAAAGCAATGCAGCTCTAAGATGTGTACTGTGTTACAACAGAGAGCCTTGCAAACGAGGGTGGTTTATGGCCATGTGCTCACTCCTGTTTGGGATACGTTGGCCGCAATGGAAAGGTAGCCTACAAAATAACTAAAATTTCATAACCTTTCTTAATTTTCCAAGTCCTCACCCAAATCAATGAAAGTACAAGTTAATATGGAATAACATCAATTTTTTTTTTCCCTTGCAGAGTGTTTAATTTGGTCTATCAAGTTGGATTTAACTCAAAATCTCAGCAATTACAGTTCGGTGTCAAACTACAAATTACCTTTTTAAAGTTTGTATTCTTCCATTTCTGACAGAGAAGGGCAAGGGAAGCACAAATGTCTTATGAATTCCTAAATTGAGAACTATAAATAGGCTCCGAGGAAGTAAAACTTAAGGCGCAGGTATTATCACACTCTGTAATTTTGGCTTTTGCTATTTAGTGTTTGATGCCTATACGATCTATGTTTGGTGGGGAATCTGAGAGGTCAGCTATTGTCAAATCCAACCCAGATTTATTACTTTTATTTGTAAATACACACATTTGTGAGTAATAAATCCATTTTCATGCTAATTGCTTTTATAATTAAAAAAAAAATTGAACCAGTGTAAAGCATACGTAAATGTATTTTCCACCACCAAACAGCTTGTGGTCTTAAAAAAAAAAAAGTTTAATTTATATATTCACCAAAGCTTGGTGATGCTTGCCCATCTTCATTTAAAAAAATGTATGTTTTCCAAAACTATGGCGCATGTTCTTGTCCTTTTAACTCATTATGCTTTTCTAGAAGCAAATAGCTTCTCTCCACGGCTTGAAGTGTGAAGAGCAAATATTACTATCTGCATTTCTACTTCAATTATGCCTCCATTGTACCAAACACTTACTACGCACACGTCCACACACACAGCTCACCACATGAACACAGATTCAGCTGGGGTGACTGACATCACTTCCATGATGCTGTTTCCTGATGGATCTTAAACCTGGAAGCTAGCCTGGTCGGCTGCCGACGCTCCTCTTTGCTCTGCGGGGATGTGTGTTCACTCCCTCATCAGTGACTTACTTTTACAGACAGGTGATTTTCCTGTCCATTTCATATCTGCTTTACACGTCCTGTGCTCGGACCCGGCCGCGAGGAAAAAGCCCGGATGACAGGTGTACACTAAGGTGTAACCGAAGGTGGGGAGATCTATTGCTCTCACGTCCGCGTGGGCTGGCGTCTCTGGCTGTCTGCAGGCATGGGCTGAAATGGCATGTATTCCATTAGAAAACACTGAGGAGTTGTTTATGATAGAGTTAGCATAGCATCTAAAGAAATAAGGAAATATGGCAAAATTTGGAAATGACTGTAAACTCAAAAATAAAACTCAAAATTCTGAATACGGTGGCTTTAAATATCCCCAATATTCTCTGCAACTTTTAATATAATCAATGCTTGGGATTTGCCATCTCTCTCTAATATCCCTCCCTCCATCCTTCCCTCAAGTATCTATCTCTCCATCTAGCTAGCTATCCATCTATCTATCCATTTATTTAATCTCCCTCTCTACATTTAAGTGGTACAATTAATTGCATGTAGAAATTCAGAATATAAATCATAATGTTGAAATAAATAGATCACTTCTGATATACTATTAAGAGAGATAATATGTTAAATCGCCTTAAAAGACCAGTCCTATAAGCTAAACATGATTGGCACATATTTAGAAATATGCCTTGGTTTTTGTCTGATGGCAGCTAACAAATTCATTATTCGCTTAAATGACGCATAAATTTTGGTAAAAACTTGATGTGTGTTTAGACACCTAACTGAAATATTATAGATTCTTGTTTCCCTTAAAATCTATTTTAGGAGTGAATAAGATTGCAAAGTTTAAACCTCAAGTAACTTCTCATTCTTTATAAAGTTCACATATATGTCTCAAGTAAAGGACTTGGCAGATAATTATAAAACAAGTTGAGAATATTAAAATTACGAATGCAATTGTTTAAAGTATCATAATATTTTGTGCTTCAGTAAATTTTCAACATATGAATATCTGATATTAGTAAGCCCCAAGCTAAACAGACACACACACACGTATATATACACATATATGCTATCCTTGTATGCATATGATATCCATATATGTACTTTGACTAGCGTATTAGCAATGATAACTTTGAAATAAATATACATTTAATACTGGCAAATAATTACAGAAAAAAAATCACATCTTATATACTATTAAAATAATTTTTCACAGCATTCTATTTTTTTAGGTTTAACACAGTAAGATTCTGTATATCACTAAATTGACAGAGGATGAAATTTTGGCTTACAGATGATTCCTATAACATTTCTTCTATTTCTCATGATTAAGTCACAAAATAAAATTTGGTCCTAAGTAACGATTTGAATGATCAATTCATATAGACTTCAAAAATAACATGTGAGGTATTTCTATTAATATTGTGACATATTCCGTGATCCATTTTACCCTTCTTTAATGGTTTGATGTAAATATTCCAGGAGAATAATACCATGCATATGAAAGCTTTCTTTCTGCGAGGGTAACTGATGTCATTCAATTGTCTTTGGTTTGGGCAGGTTCTCCAACTTGAGCGTGCCCTGTTACCACCTGGAAGGCCTGGTGAATTTTAGACGGCTGTCCCTCCTCTTGGTTCCCACCCATACCCCAGCCCCCGAGTTTCTGATTCTGAAGGTCTGAGCGTGCAGCTTGTGAATTCAAATTCCTACCACACTTGCATGTGATACTGCTGCTGCTGGTTCTAGGGAATCAAACTCTGAGAAATTCTGGCTTAGAGAATCCAAGATGATCAAAGAAAGAAAAATAAGGCAGTTCCTCATTATTTCCCTTGTGGGTAAACCCTTCCCAGACGTTTGAGAGTAAATAGGCCGTTGCTGGCTGTGGTGTAAGAAATCACACTTACGTATACACTCAGTCTGAATGCCACTCCAAGTTAAATTGGCAAGGCAAGTGCGAGTCGTAGAACCTTGAATGTGGTAACCTTTTCTGCACCTGAAAAACACGGTGCTTCCAACCTACAGAGGAAATCCAACATTAGCTTCGGTGGCAGAGTGGACGTAAGCGATATAAAGACAGTATGCCGGAAAGCTCATTCCAGGGTAAGATACACCAGTGATACTTCTCATCAACGTCAGGCCATTGTTGTTCACAGTGTGTGTTAAGGCTAGGAGGCTAGATGCGTGAGGAAAGATCCCGGTAGACACAGTGATTTGTGGGCAGTTAAGAGGGAGTTTATTTGGGTAACGAAAGGATGCTTCTTTTCTTTCATTTCAGCCCTTCCTCTCTTTGATATGTAATGATGATTTTTTTTCCCTTTTCCACTTTTTTCCCCTGCTACACCAGTTGGTATATTTAGCAAATTACTTTTTTTATTTAAGCAAATGCATTTTATTTTATTTTATTTTTATAATAATTTTTTATTATGTTATGTTAGTCACCATTCAGTACATCCTTAGTTTTTGATGTAGTGTTCCATGATTCATTATTTGCATATAACACCCAGTGCTCCATGCAATATGTACATTTGTTAACACTTCTGGGAACTGGCTAACTCCTGCTCTATCGTAGAATATCTCAAAACTCAACCTGTCCTCCTGAAGGCTCAGGTATGTGAACTATTTATTGCCACCTGCATGCCTGAAACATCTTCCCTCTAGACCATCTGGAGCTAACCTCCCCCACCCCTTAATTCTCGATATTTTATTAAATTTTACTTCCTCTGCACATTCTTTCCTAACTTCCAAGAATGCATCATATGCTGCTTATGACAACGTTCCGGAAGTACCTGTATATTTATCTGCCTTCCTTCCCTAACTGGATGTGACTCGAAGGGAAGTTTGCGCTGGTCTGTCAATGTGTTGTTAGAGGAGGAGGTAGGGTCATGTGTTGAAGGGAATCAAACATCTTCCCTGACCACTTACACCTGGGGTATGGGACCAGGTTGGGGGGAAGGGAAAAGGGAAAAGAAATGAGTTCACAGAGAGGTGGTTTATGCCTGAAAGGGAGATTTGCATGCTCTGTAGTTGTGAGTGGAACCAAGCCTGTTCCGAAGGCATTAATTACGAAGCCAAGTGAGTGTACAGGTGAAGAGTGAGTCCATCCTGATCCTTGCTCTGAGGGTCAGACCCGTTCCTTCATTCCTCTACCTTTGGTTTCTCATCTGGGCCAGTCCTTATCTCCCTCATTGGGATTTGGGGAAGAATAACTATGAGTAACTCGTGTGGTAATAGTTGCTACACTGAGTAGTGATGAAGAATGTCAGAAAAACATAGCTATTCCTTACTATTGACACCTAAATGTAGGATTCAGAATTTATACAAAAAAAAAATTCAAATAGATCTAAACTGCAAAAGAATAACGGATTTGAGATTTAGAGGTGAGAAAAGGTTAATCCGTCACCCGTCAGGATGGCCTCCATCTCCACAAATTCCCTTGTCAGCATGTCACTGACCTCATCAGACCTCCAGGCAAATATGCTACATTATTCAGTAGCAGAAAGATAAAGGAGAGCCTCTCTCATGGAGTGGTAGGAGGAAAATACAGTGTCCTTCTCAATAAATTATCTTTCAGCAGAAGGTCCCTGGCTACTCCAGGCTGATTGCTGTAAGTTCACCTGGTGTTTATGAATTGATGGGACGTGGAGGGCTGGAGACTGGAGGGTAGTCATTTAAATTGCATAATTAACACAGCAGGGCACAGGAGGTTCTAAGAATAAATGGCTCACTCTGAGTGAGTATGTTTCAGAATGCAGTGTTGAAGAAAACAAACAAACATCTGTTATATTCAAAACTTCATGTGTCCTGATGAAAGAAAAAAAAACATTTTGGGGAGATGCCTCTGATGGTGTCCGGCACCTCTTGGAAAGATGACATCTGTGTCTTTGAATTGTTAGCAAATCTTGCTTTTTTGGATACAATGTATCGTTCTTGTTAGTGTAACTTTATTTTGTTATAAGTGGCATGAGAAATTTATCCACCCCATTAGTATTTTTTTAAAATATTTTTTTATCATATTATGTTAGTCACCATACAGTACATCCCTGGTTTTTGATGTAAAGTTCCATGATTCATTAGTTGCGTATAACACCCAGTGCACCACACAATACGTGCCCTCCCTACCACCCATCACCAGCCTATGCCATTCCCCCACCCTCCTCCCCTCTGAAGCCCTCAGTTTGTTTCTCAGAGTCCATAATCTCTCATGCTTCATTCCCCCTTCTGATTACCCCCCCTTTCTTTATCTCTTTCTGCTCCACCCCTATTAGTATTTTAAGAGAGATCCCAGGGACATGTTGCTGAATGCAGTCCCCATAAATGTTGACTTCACATGGGCACTTTGCGGGCAGATTTAGAAGTTCTAAAACCGATGGTGAGTTAGCAATAGCATTACTCATATACGGTATTTCCCAGGATTCCCATATACATGGCATTACAGTTCTAGATGCCAGAAAGCATTTGCCTGAGGATGAGGCCATATTTGAGACCTAACATCAAATACACCAGATTTAACACATTAGGCACCCGTGAGACTTTCCTTTGTGGGGTGTAAGAATGTCATCAGGAAGTAGCCAATGTGTGTTAGAGCCAACCCAACGAGGCTATTTTAAGTCTCAGAAGAGACTGGGGAAATGCCTGAAGAAAAAAGTATTTTATTCTGAATTAATGGGATCCCTAACTTAAAAGCACTACACATATTTAACTTGGGCTTTCAAAGCCACATCATCATACAGCTCTTAAGTCACTTGATTACTGTAGATGGTGGAAACATTTTATTTCAAGCTTCATTACCTTCCATTTTTAGGTATTCCTCTAATATTACCTAAAGTGTTCACGTACCTCTTATTTAAAAAGTCAAATGAATGTCAAAAGCAATACTGAGCATGCCAGTAATTCATATAGAGAGATCACATGGAAGAGAAGTATCAGGACATAAGCTTATGCTAAGGGGCCTGAATGCATTTTCTCCTGTTTTTGTCTCTAAAAGGTAATATTCTTTTCCTATTATATCAGGTCGCTAGGCAGGGTCTCTTTTTGTGTAGTTATTCAGTGACCAGTCACTCTGATTTGAGAATTGCTGTGTCAGCAGACAAAAAGCATCCAATTACGCATACTTTCAAATAGAAATTAATATGGCAATTGCTACCATGTGAATGAAAATACATCCAGTTATCCCAATTTTGACAGTAAAAATATCATGCAGAAATCCACCCTGAATGTATTTATTTCAGAAATACACCATGAATCAGACAGGTGCATAAAAACACGCACGTATGTTCAAGCGTCAATTCTATTTTATACTTAGAAACACAGTAAAATAAAAATGGAATACCTCATATCCTCTGGAGCTATTTTGTATCCCAAAGTGTGGAGTACCAGGGTCTGGGCAGGTATTATGAGCAGGATCTGAAGTTCACATAGGGAAAAAAAAAGAAAGAAAAAGAAAGAAAGAAAGAAAGAAAGAAAGAAAGAAAGAAAGAAAGAAAGAAAGAGAGGAAGAAAGAAAAAACACGAGTGCCAGATACAGTTATTATAAGGATTGAATATTTTTACTAAAAGGTCTTACAAAATTGAGAAAATTCCGTTTTCACAAATGTGTAAGATGTTTTGCATTAAAGTTAAAAAGGAAAGTAAATTGCTCTTTTCATCTTCCTTTCACACTTTTTTTTAAAAAGATTTTATTTATTTATTCGACACAGATAGAGACAGCCAGCGAGAGAGGGAACACAAGCAGGGGGAGTGGGAGAGGAAGAAGCAGGCTCATAGCAGAGGAGCCTGATGTGGGGCTCGATCCCACAACGCCGGGATCACACCCTGAGCCGAAGGCAGACGCTTAACTGCTGTGCCACCCAGGCGCCCCTTCCTTTCACACTTCTTTAAGATATTACTCCTTAGTCCTTTACCAGATTCTAAACTGCTCTGTATATTATTTTCTGTATCGGAATGAACATTCTTTCCCATTTTCTGGTCGAGCATACTATATTGGCTGATTACTGATACACTCTCTTCGATAATTATTATGATCCCTTGGTTCTTAAGGATTCAACTAATGGCCATCTCTTTTAGTCATCCATTACATTATCGCAAACTTCTTGAATTAATTTTCTTTGAGACTTCCAAATGAGAAATACATTGAATGCTTCAAAATTGAGGCACATGGTAGACCCACATTTTCCCCCCAAAAATTGTACGACGTGAGCAATGAGGAGCATGCAGCTTTATTATTTGCTGCTCTCTAGCTGCTAGTATGAAAACAAAATAGCTAACTTACAACATTTGTTTTCAAGAGAAACTAACCTATGGGAAGGAAGAACACTGTTTCTTAGTATAGCGATAGCAAGCGTATAGCCACAGTTTAAATGAAACAGCAGTAAACGCGATTCTTATTAAAAACAAACAGTGCTTCAATGAAATTATTTCTGAACACCTTTGTTCTTAAGGAGAAATCATTCCATTCCTTAGAAAATAACCAAGACTATAGATCATTAATTATTTCCTGCAAATATGCAGAACATCTACTCTTCATCTCAGTACAGCTGGGTGAAATAAAATTAACCCGTCAATAAACTTAAGTCTGCAACAGTGAGGTCTGAAGAAAATTGCTCTTAATGGAAATGAACTGTTCTGGCATCTATGCCACTAATAATTTGACTTTTGACAAATGCAACTTGTATCTGAATCCTTTCCATGAGACAGAAATTCAACCTAAAAATGCAAGGTTTAAGTCACATGGAAAGCGTCTTCTGACTTGCAAAGTTCATTGTCATATTCTCAGGTCACCAGAACATAAGTGCCCCACTCCTTCCAGCACTGCTAGCGCCGGTGGCTCGGGGCGGGGAGGACACTTGCACAAGAGACGGGCACCAAGGGGATGGCCGCCAAGCAACAGCCATGCTGTCTTTTGGGTGACGCCATTTTGGAGTGGGGCATTAGTAATGGGATCTTCTACAATGCTGTCTTCCCCGGCAAGGATGCACCTGCCAGCTGAGGTGGGGACACGGAAATGAGAGAAAGACATCTGGCAGTTGTTTTAACATCCTCTTAACTTCAACTCCAAACTTGGTCTGCACGATTTAACCAGAGTAGGTGATGAGTGCTTCCACAGAGAATGATCTATGGAACGTTATCTGTGGACCCACAAGTGATTGGATTTCAGAGAATGTCCTCATCCCCAAGCACCATCAGGGCTGTCTTGCAGTTCTTACCGATGCAGGTGGGCTGCGTGCCACTCCATGTTCCGTCCGCCTGGCAGGTTCTTCTGGAAGATCCCACCAGTATGAAAGGAGATTTGCACTGGAAGAAGACTTCCGACTTATAGGTGAAGCTTTTGCCACTGAGCCGCCCCTCTGCAGGGGTGCCTGGGTCTCCGCAGAACACAGCTATGGAAGACAACGAACAGTCAGCTGACGGTATGCACCGCTGGGTCAGGTTGACTCATCCACCTTGTGTAACGAGCGTCTGCAAAATCTTTGGGTGTAACTATTAAACCCATCAACCTGCCTTGAGCAGGGCAGCCTCGAATGTGAGCCTTTGCCTCCTGCAGTGTGGCTAGCAATGACTGGGAGCTGATTAGGCTCTAGTGCAGCGGGACCCCAGAACCGAACATTGCTGGAGGACTTACGCAGGCACTGGGGGACCTCTCCTTTCCACACTCCATGGCCTTCGCAGGAGAGGATGGCGGAGTGAGAGGGCTGGAAGCCGTCCACACAGCTGTAACTTATGCTGGCACCCCAGTGAAAATCTGCTCCCTCCACTTTTCCATGTGGTACTTGAGGAGGCTGACCGCACACGACAGCTGTTTACAAAGAACAAATGAGATTGAACATCCAGGGCCTCCGCCCCAACTGTAACACTCAGAGGACCCACATTTTCATTTCACCCGGATTACAAATGACATCTACGTATGGTTTTCTTTTAATAAAAGGATTATCGAGGAAGAGAACAAATCAAAATAATAAAACTTCTCTCCAGTATTTCTTCATTAATTCAGATCAAGTACATAAAAGCAAAGGGAAGTCACAGCATATCACACTGTAAAAGAAAGCAGGATTGAACATGACATTCTCAATACATACAAGGCCAAGAAAGGAAGAGATACTCTCATGCAATAGATGTCTTTTCATGGTGGTTCCTGAGGACAAATCAAATCAGTGCTTGCTCATATGATGTGAGTACAACCTTCTGGTTTATGTATACGGACGGTAAACTATCTGTATTTTTTTACATTTAAAGATACCATATAATATCTAGAAGACATAGACTGTCGATCCATTTGTTGAATCATTAAAAACCAGGCAGTTGCTTGGTTGCAAAGGGTCTGTGAAATACTCCTCGCCAGTGTTTTACAGCATCCCTGTGCCTGACGTTTACGTTGCATGGAGCTGCAGAGCATGGACATGGTTCCCACGGATGATCGGCTCTTGGAGGACCACTGTGGACACACCTTCCTGGGAGACCCAAGAGCTTTCTGGATTTCCCACACTGGAGGTGTGCCAGTGGCAGAAGGCAGCAGAAGAAGGGACTCGGACGTATAGACATCCTCACCTGTGTTTTCTCGTGCGCGCTCACACACACGCATTCTCATGTGAGGAAGACACAGTCACACACACATACAGGTACACACCCAGCAGCTGGAAACGGGCCTTTCTCCGGCCTTTCATCTTAGGCATGTTTTCAACCAATATGTCTGAGAATGCACATGGGAGTGTCGGGGAACACACACTCGGGACAGGGGATAGCAAGTGGACAGTCCTCCAGGCAGGAACAGTATTGAGCACGTGGTCCCACACAGGAGGGGTTGAGCCTAAACAGGTTCAGGGGGGGACTGTGGTCTCATCTGGAAGGGCCTGGTTGGCCACGAAGGTAAAGACAACTGCACTGGCTATTAAAGAGGGAAACAGAAGTTGACAAAAACACATGACGTTCCAGAGGCCAGACCATTTTATTGGCCGCTGTCATCAACGTGCTCAGATGACTAGACCCCTCCTGACACTACTGTGTGAGTTTCAGTGAACATTAGCTACTGCGGCTTTGCAACAGGTTCAGCGTTAATGATGGCAGCTGGAAGAACAGGAGACATGGTGACGCTTTCCCCCTGGTGGGAGGGAAACACGGTCCCAGATCATGCCCGCATGAGAAGGGAGAGGAAGCCGTGTGCTTGAGCATGGAACTCCACTGAGGCCTCACACGAAGCTGTCCAAGCGAGACCCAAGCCCCATCTCTCTCAGAACCCAACGAGAATGACACCTTCCTCACTACCACTGCCCAGAGTCCAGCACGGAACTCCCACAGAACTATCTGTGATCCTAGGCTGACAATGAGCCAGGCACTGCATTTTTGTTTGGGGTCAGCCACGCTCATGGCCCAGTTGAGAAGAAAGCCTGCATGTGCTCCCTGAGATGATGCCGGTGGTGTTCTAACCATGCAGACCCCTGCCTTTGGACAACTTCCACAGGCTCCATTCCTTTCTCACCATCAGAGCCCACCCCGCCGCCCCTTCACTCAGGCCTCTAGACTGGCCTCAACCTGCCCTGCTCTCCCTGGAAAGTCCAACCACACGAGTCATAAATGTTGTCATACCACCTTCATATTCCTGTGGCGGCTTTGGTCCCAGGTGCCAGACCCCCCAGAACATCATGGTACCAATGTTCTCGGCCTTATTTGGTGACTGGCTCCTCTCTCTAAGCTGACTTGAAAGTCTTATAATTACACTTCCCTATTGTACCTGTCTTAAGCCTTAATATAGCTGCGGTTAACATGTGTACCAAAAGAGGAAAGCACTGGCATTTAAAACACAGACTTAGGGGCGCCTGGGTGGCTCAGTCGTTGAAGTATCTGCCTTCAGCTCAGGTCATGATCCCGGGGTCCTGGGATGGAGTCCTGCGTGGGGCTCCCTGCTCAGCGGGGGAGCCGGCTTCTCCCTTTCCCCACTGAGCATGCTCTCTCTCTCTCTCTTTCAAATAAAGAAATAAAATTGTAAACAAACAAACAACAACAAAAAAAAAGACCAGAATTAGAGGTAGCATGCTTGTTGTCTGAGTCCCAGCATCTCCTGTTCCTGATTTGTGTCCTGAGCCATTTACTAACCCTCTCTGCAAGTTGATTTTCACATCTATAAAGCTGAGATTAATGAACGAAGAAAATGAAGTGATTTTTATTTGCCAATGAGTTTACAAGAATTCCTAGTATATAGAAGGACTACAGAATTGCTTGTGAATATAGCAAAATGTAATTCAATAAACACTTCTGTGTGTGTGAATAAGACCAAAAAAGTAATGACACACACCTTTGCAGACTGGCTTGCTGTTATTCCACGTACTGTCTTTGGTACAACGGATGGTGGATGACGTGATGGGCTCCATGAGATAGCCGGGGTCGCACTGATAGCTCACGGTCTTATTGAAGGTGAAATCCGTCCCAAACTGGATGCCATTTGCCAGAGTACCTGGATCCCCACAACTTATAACTAAGGAGCAGGAGACAACAAAAAAGCATTAGAAAAATACAAAATTACCATTCAATGACTTAGTCATGACTTCTGTTCAAGTTACTCCCCTTAAGCTGCTATTCAAAGTGATGATGTAGAAAATTGTTACAGCAACACTGCCCTGTTTGTGGACGCTTCCGATCAGCCATCAGGAGAAAGTGTGTTTGGAATGTCATCAGAGAATTAAACACTTGTCTTATTTCCCTGCAAAATAAATAGGCTACAGAGAGGACAAACCTCACCTTTTTTTTTGACCCAGTCTTACAATGTCCAACCGAACTGGCCATTGGGAATAGCTTCAACCATATAAATTAGAAAGTGAAGAACACTCTAAAACAATCTAATAAATAGAGTCATCCTATCAAATATATGCCTATCTTTTTTTTCTCTATGAATTACAGATCAATAAAATACTTTATAGAGTAAGTGAGTTTTTCCTCAGTCAACTAGATGTCATGGTCATGGCCTCAGGTGCACACGACAGCAGTCACTAACCTGTACAGTCAGGGGCTGTGCCCGTCCAGGTCCCATTGGCGGTGCAGTGCCGTGTTGTGAGCCCTGAGGTCTTGTAGCCTTCCCAGCAGGCATAGATGACCGAGCTGGAGAACAGGATGCCATCGCTGCTGACAATCATGCCGTTGGTGGGCGTGCCGGGATTTCCACAGGACACAGCTATGAGGGACAAGGCCACACAAGGAGAGTGAGCTGCTACCAAAATGATGAATGCCACAGACCAAAGGTCAACTGTGTAATAGACGACATATTTATTCATTTTTTAAAATAGGATCTACTACTATGGAAGGTGTCTAATATGTATTTTACTTTACGATTCATCCGTTATTTTCTCGATGAGTTACAAACGTTAAAATTGTATTTTCGTATTATTCTTCCTAAAGTACATTACTTCAAAACAAATTAAAAGACAAGTTAAAGCATTGAAAATTCAAAGCCTTGGGGTGCCTGGGTGGCACAGTCGTTAAGCAGCTGCCTTCGGCTCAGGGCATGATCCCAGCGTTCTGGGATCGAGCCCCACGTCAGGCTCCTCTGCTAAGAGCCTACTTCTGCCTCTCCCACTCCCCCTGTTTGTGTTCCTTCTCTCGCTGGCTGTCTTTCTCTATCAAATAAATAAATAAAATCTTTAAAAAAAATTCAAAGCCTTGCTACTTTAAGATTTAACATGCTTATAATACAAAAAAAATGATTTTTTAAAAAAGATCTATATGGTAATAGCAACTCAGAAGGGCCTCCCTTCATGTAACAGCTGATTTCTTTTTTTATTCTGGACAAATCAGGTCATATTTCACAACCGTAGGATAATTCATATTGGAATATAGGGGACGCCTGAGGAATATGAATGAATTTGCTTAAACTGCCTGGTAGATGGTCTCCTCGGCATTACCCCATCTAACGGCAGCCGTGTGAATTGGCCTTGGTGTGGCTGCTCTCTCCACTTCTCTCCAGAAAGAAATCAATGCCATGTACAGACATTGAGACGCCAACTAACAACGGGCAGGGCAACAGGTCTACACTCCACGCGTGCCCCTCGCACATTCCGTAGTCAGCAAAGCAAGCTCAGCAGCTGCTGGGTGTGTATCAAGGTGATGATTTTAACCCAGAATAAGGTTTTTTTTTTTTTTTGCCTTTTGTGCTGTCTATTTATCAAAAATGTTAAGTTTTTCTCCCTAGCCCTCTCACACAATGTGCAGCTGGCAGACGTAGAAAGAATGTGACCTTTGGCTGGATTTTAATAACAGGAATGTATCCTGAGACCATTTCTGAGAATGACCAAAATATTTACAAATGCTCTTGCCTCTTTAGTTGTTCCACTTTCAAAGATAGACTCTTCTTAAAAGTATGGAAGAAAACAGACGACGAAATGTGCATAGCATAGAAGAGCCACTGTAACAGACATTTAGGGAATCGCTTATCATATCGCACCAAAAAATGCGCTGACCTTCATGTTGGAGTAGATCATGTTTGGCAAACACAACACATGCGTGCTGGTTCTTCTCCACCCGTGCTCATGACAGGCATAACCACTCCGTCACAACCCTTTTTCTCTGATGAATCTGCTGTGAATTTAAAACCCTTCCTCGCACAGATCTTTCAGCAGTTTTCTGGATGTCATTTGAGATGAGATCTATTTACCGATCGTGAAGTGGATGATACTTAACATTCTCTAAAGCTCAAAAGTTCTGTGATGGCTGTAACATCAATTAAGATGCCATATTGCAAAAATGCCAAGAGGCTGGACTCTTCGAGACAATTACTCATTCATTCAACAAACACTCGTTCATCATTTAGTATGTGGCGGTTATTGTGTATATGTACTAATGGAAAGCCTGACAAAAAAGAGAATTGTATAGATCTAATTCATAATTTAGCAAAGCAACAAGACAACCAAGTTCTCGTGTTTTATTCTAATCATATCTGCTATTAAAACCTGTGTAGCAATTTTTAAAAGTCACCTCTGAAGGCTAATGCTAAAATGAAGCAAGAGATTGGTGAACATATTCAACTTAATTTATAGACAGCTATGTTGTCAGTAAGAAGATACCCGTCATGATAATGCCATCCTAATGTTTAGAAAGTCCCTCAAATACTGTGTTCTACAAATTCAAATTCATGGTTAACTTTTTTTTTTTTCATGATAGGGACACTTTCACTGATGGTATGCCCATGAAGATGAAGACTAGAAATTAGCTTCGATATGTCTGTGTTCACATGCATTCTATCATGATGGAGGAGAGCCTCCTAAAGGAAAACATGAGCTTACGTTTATAGTCAGCAGAAGGGAAACAAGATTTTTGTATAAGTAAAAAGTTACAACTTTTTAAATACTTTTCAAGTACATTTGGTTAATGTGACTCCTTTCAGTAAATAATCATTTTCTTTTACTCGATCTATAATAAAAGAGCATTATACTTACTCCAAATACACTTTATTGCCTACAGATACCAATACTGTTCACGTAGCATGCTATATTTTGATTATGGCTGTTAAATTGAGTTGAATATTAGTTTTGGGTTTGAGTCTGATCACACAACTTAAGTAAATGTGAATGATCAAATCAAGTTCTTGACATGTAGTGTCTTCACTATAAAATGGGTATAAGAAAGGTACTTGCTCTCGGTTGTTGTAAGATGAAACATATTGCGTGCAAAATGCATAGAATGCAATCTGGCATCTTAGCAGTAGTAGCATAATACATGGTAGCTGATGCATTGTCATTTTCGTTATAATCACTGTCATCACACATCTAGTACCTGGATAAAATGTAGGCTTTATCACAGTCTCATGGGAAAGAGGATTAAGAGTTGCCTAAGGCAACTAAAACCAATGATATAGTTATAGTTAAGCAGCTTCCTAAGATACATCCACTTGAAAAGTTCAGTCAATGAGTCTATAATTAAAAGAGTGGATTGGTAACAAAAATCTGAAATCACGGAAATATGTTAGAAATATAAGTTCTCTGATGTTTAAAAGTTTTTAAAATATTTTTATTTTGTGTTTCATGAACCTTTTTTTTTTCCTTTTACCATTTATTCAATGTCCCATCAGGCTCTAAAGGCTTTTGATAGACTCAGAAAAGGTGATTCATCAGGAGGAAGATGTCTATGGCCATACCACCCTGAACACGCCTGATCTCGTCTCATCAGGAGGAAGATGCTTTCAGTGGACTGAATACATGGTCATGGCTAACACTGGTGGAAATGCAAAATTCACTGGAACCCCCTTTGCTATAGAGAATAATATGTGCCCCAAAGATCCAGACCTATTATAACAGGTGAGAAAAAAATAGAAAGCTACAGAATGTCCAAAAATTTTTAAACATGTGTGTTGGGGGGGTGCTGTAAGATTAGGCATATATTCGTTCCCATCATTTGTTATTACAGTGAGAGTAAATGATACCATTACTTACTCAAATTCCCATGACTTCTGTGCAATGCAGGTTTGGAGGTAGTCAATTGTGTGGGGAATAGCATATTTGAGAAATACTTGCCATATTGAAACATTTCCACTTCTTTCTGTACACAGATTTTAACGGCCAAGTTTCTAAGCATTTTATAAGAAACACTTAAATTTCTAACTTTAGATAAACAAATGCCATTCTAAAAATACTTGTATAGTCTGAGTTAGGTGTATTATGAGGCGAAATCCAATTAAGCTCTCCTAATCAAATAAATGAATTCATTTATGTTTTGCTGGAATAGAACTCATGGTATTATATCACAGTACCAAAGTGAGATTTCTATGGAAAAACATCACTCACTGTCAACTGTTTTAATTTATTTCACCTTTTAAATGTGCAAAGTGCTTTTTCTATCAATAAACCTGTTATAGAATGTACAGTCCCAAGTGAATGACCATTCTTAATAGAATATGGATGTATTTAAATGAGGTTTGTTCTGCTTTTGGGAGATATACTTTCCCAACAAATTTGGTTAATTTCTTTTCTTTTCTTTTCTTTTCTTTTCTTTTTTTTTTTTTTTTTTTTTTTTTTTTTTTTTTTTTTTTTTTTTTTTTTTTTTTTTTTTTGTGGGGGGATGTGGAGAGGGAGAAAGAGAATCCTAAGCAGGCTCCCAGCATGGAGCCCAACACTGGGCTCAGACTCACAACCTTGAGATCATGACCTGAGCCAAAATCAAGAGTTGACTGCTTAGGGGTGCCTGGGTGGCACAGCGGTTAAGCGGTTAAGCGTCTGCCTTCGGCTCAGGGCGTGATCCTGGCGTTATGGGATCAAGCCCCACATCAGGCTCCTCTGCTATGAGCCTGCTTCTTCCTCTCCCACTCCCCCTGCTTGTGTTCACTCTCTCACTGGCTGTCTCTATCTCTGTCAAATAAATAAATAAAATCTTTAAAAAAAAAAAAAGAGTTGACTGCTTAACAAGCTGAGCCACTCAGGCACCCAATTTGGTTAACTTTTAACAAATTATTTTTCAACCATTTTTTTGCCCCATTCTTTCTCTGTTGTTTTTCTTCTAAAACTCCAATTATAAGTATGTTAAACTAGTTGGTATTATCCCATAGGAAATTAGGTGGGTCATTCTTTTTTTTCCCCTTTCTGTTTTCAGATTGGGTAATTTTCATTGAACTGTTTTCATGTTAACTGACCCTTCTGACATTTTTAATCTGCTAAGCTTATCTAGAAAAGTTTTTATATCAGATACTGTATTTTTCAATTCCAGAGTTTCCATCTGATTTTGTTTTTATTATTTTCATTTCCCTGTTGAAATTCCCTGCTTATGGCTCTAACATTAAGTCCGTGAAGATATTTTAAAAACCTGCTTCAAATCCTTATTCATTATTTTCAACATTTGGGTCATCTCAGGATCAGGATCTCAAGATCAGATTCTAATTCTATTGTTTTTGTTTGTTTGTTTGTTTGCCTATGGATCATATCATTCCGAGGTCTCCATATGTAGTGTTTTTTTTATTGTATGCTGGACATTGTGAACAAAATGTTGCCTGGATTATGACATTCCTTCAAAAGGTGCTGGGGTTTATTCTCATGGACTTTTAAATTAGTTGCAGATCTTTGGGGTCCTGCCATCGGTTTCATTCTCTGTTAGAGGAGATCTATTCAGACTTATTTCTACCATGTTTTTGCTCTTAGTTCTAGCATGTTCCACTTATTTTAGGGAGTGGTACATATTCATAATGCATGGAGTTTTATGGGCATCAGTGGAATGTCCTAAGTACACAGTAAGAGTTCTGACTGGCCAGATGTACAGTGTTTCTCAGTAGGCTATGACCTCTAATATCATGGTCCATCTCAATTCTGTAGCAAAAGGTCATTACATCACGGGGTCTCACCCATGGTCGTCTGTCTGGCCCTCAGCCAGTGAATGCCCACCACACATATGGGGTTGTCCCATTCTCAGCTGGCCCTTCTCATATTCCCTGTTCTGCAAGTTCTATTTCAATAGCCTAGAATAATTTTTATTGCATCACCTCACCAAGCCACCATACCACCTGGATTGCACTTTCCAACTACACAGTAAGAAAAATATAGAGAATGATGGGGGAATTATGGGCTCACCTCTCTGATTTCTCCTAAGGAACATAGTTATGCACTGTTTGTTGTTTAACAAGATAATTGTCTCATATATCTTATTGTTTTATAGTTGTCCTCAGTAAGAAGGCTAGCCTATTGTTATTCAACATGTGATGGAGTGAAGTGGAGCTCTTATTTAATTTTCATAATATTTAAATATATTCTGGACCAGCAATTGCCCGGGTATAGTACAGAGGGAAAAGTTTAGATGGGGTGCAAATGTAGGTTACAAAGTCAGGTATAACTTTGAGGTACCATATTATAGAATAGAAAACTCTGATTTTAGTGAAAAAGAGATGCTAGGATGCAAATTTAAATATTCAAACTCTATAAAAGGGGTGGAAACTGAGAAAATTGTATCTGAGTAAGAAAAAGTCTACTAATTTAGAATCACATATTTCATTCAATAAAAAGGCATCATTCTGCAACTCACAGTGGCAGTGGCATCCCTCCACTACTATTCAGTCATGTTTGATTTAAGCCAACTTCTACAGGGCCTAATCTTAAAATTTACAGTAACTTGATTGTTAGGAGTTGACTCAGAGTCAAAAATTACCTTGGATTATTATATATAAGTATATCTCTATCTACGTGTAGCTATCTCCAAGATAATTTTCCATTCAGATGAGAATATATACATATATATATGTATATATGCACATGTATAAGATATGTATACATATATTTTCATATATAAGATTATATTATTTATATATGATTTTATGAGATTATAAATATTGTAGTCTGCATACACTATAGTTAGATTATATACATATATTAATTTCTATTGTTCTATATAGTACATACAATAAAGTGAGAGACAGGTACAATTAGAGATGGCACAGTAGAGAAGGTGAAGATTAAGAAAACTTGATTTATATTTCTGGTATTAATATTGCATGAGTTTATTCAAATTGGTCAACTTATATAGAAAGTGTTTCAGACATGTAAAAATGGATATTTATTTTGTGCAACCATTTTGGACTGGAACATTAAATAATTGAGAAGTTTGTATGCTAAATATTTCTAACATTTAAGTCTTATCTGTCTGAATTCTAAATCAGTTCCTTTTTTAATTTTTTTTATTTTTATAAAACTTTATTGGAACATGTATTGCCTATGGTTGTAATTATTGGAACATGCATTGTCTCAACAGCAGAACTGAGTAATTATAGCAGAAATCACACGGCCCACCAAGT
This sequence comes from Ailuropoda melanoleuca, assembly GCF_002007445.2. Classification (NCBI taxonomy): domain Eukaryota; kingdom Metazoa; phylum Chordata; class Mammalia; order Carnivora; family Ursidae; genus Ailuropoda; species Ailuropoda melanoleuca. Next base: position 664,656 of record NC_048235.1, read on the forward strand.
GTCAAATATTTACCAAGGGGCCCTTTGCAGAAAAACTTTCCCAACACCTGCTTTAGAAAATTAATACATCACAAACAAGCTGGCCGTCCTGTCCTGAGCTCTTCTTCCCCACCTCTGTGCTTCTGCTTTCTGGTTATAACCCGACACTGAAGGCACACTAACGTAAATGCAGTATGAGTTGGTGGCTCGCACTTCCGGCCTTCAAACCCAGCCCCTGAGAACTACCATAATTACATGCTTTGAAAAATGTATACTTCGCACCCCCAACTTCAGCCAAGCATCTCTGATAGTATACAACGGCAACATCCAACATTTGTTTAGCATTATAGACTAGGTACTACTGTGCTTTCATACGACGGGGGAAAAATGATAAAGGCGGAATACACATAAATAAAATTGAGGTGATACTGCCTCAGTGGATAATACTCCCTATTGTATAATAATCCTCTTTTATTGATCAATCTAAAAATGAGAAAATGAGAAAGCGGAAAAATTAGGCTCCAAGTTTACAACACTTTATTCTGCTTCTTTAAATATGTTTTGTTGTTTAAAGATTTTATTTATTTATTTGACAGAGAGAGAGACAGCCAGCGAGAGAGGGAACACAAGCGGGGGGNATTCATTTACATTATTAATGTTCAGGAAAAAATATCAGGCTGCAGCCCTGATTATTGAAGATTTAAAATTCTTTCAAAAGGTTAAAAGTACAGCAAAATTATATGTTACTACTTTAATCTTGGTGAGAAATAAATAGAAAGCACATTTTATTCTCACTGGCCAGTGGAAGGAAATTTACAACTTTGAGGAAAACAGCCCACTGAACTAGCCTACTACTGCCTCTTTATTTTTTTATTTTTTAAATGTTTTTTTATTATATTATGTTAGTCACCATACAGTACATCCCCGGTTTCCGATGTAAAGTTCGATGATTCATTAGTTGCGTATAACACCCAGTGCACCATGCAATACGTGCCCTCCTTACTACCCATCACCAGTCTATCCCATTCCCCCACCCCCCTCCCCTCTGAAGTCTTCAGTTTGTTTCTCATACTCCATAGTCTCTCATGTTTCATTCCCCCTTCTGATTACCCCCCTTTTCTTTATCCCTTTCTTCCCCTACCGATCCTCCTAGTTCTTATGTTCCATAGATGAGAGAAACCATATGATAATTGTCTTTCTCTGCTTGACTTATTTCACTTAGCATTATCTCCTCCAGTGCCGTCCCATGTTGCAGCAAATGTTGAGAATTTGTTCTTTCTGATAGCTGAGTATTGTTCCATTGTATGGATGGACCACAACTTCTTAATCCAGTCATCCGTTAAATCAGTTCCTTTTTAAACTCTAAGCAAATTCGTGGTATCTCATGACACCTTTGCTTATGGCAAGCATTGCCAATACATGACAGGGTAAAGTATTCATGGTCTTCTGTTATTACTGAGGTATCCCACCATGTCCTCTTATGCTTCTCAAATATTAAAATAAAATATATTCACTCCAAAATATTACACAGAGAATCACCGTAGGTTCTTTAGTAATGCAGTGTTTTGGGCAAGGGTCACCAATAGACTGGAAATAACATGGGAAGTGAAGCATATCCCAGCTTGCAGAAATTCCCTTCAGCGATTTACACTCCTTCTACTCACTATTCTTTTTATCAGTTTTTCACCACCAGCAACCACAAAACGCCACCAACTCACAAAGAAATTATTATTAGATCAGAAACCTCTTCTAGGTTATAAATGTTCAAAAGCTAAGGATCTGTGTTAGATGATCTTTTGAGTAGACAGGATATCTCCATGTACCCAGTCATGAGTTCTGAAGATTCTCTTATACATTTTGGGAGAAAGTAGTTTAATGATACAAAAGTTCAGTCTCTAGGATTTCTGTGGAAATGGTACCAGTCATTTTAGAATGAAATACACGGTTCCATCTATAAGGTTGACTTTACGACTTGAATGTACTCACCTTCACACACGGGCTGCAGTCCTGACCACGAGCCATTGAGCAAACATGTCCGCTCAGGAGAGCCCCTCAGCTGGTAACCCATTTCACAGGAGAAGCGGAGAAGGCTCTTGGCCTTGAGTTCGTCCCCAAGCCGGGACCCATGTGCTGGGGTCCCAGGGTCACCACAAAATCCAGGGTCATTTCCTATTGAACACAAACACATATGGTGAAACACAATGTCATTAGACTAGTTTATAACAGAGCTGTTATGTTTAAGAAGAATGAAAAGTTATTCATGTACTTATTTACTTAGATTTATTTATTTGAGAGAGAAAGAGAGAGAACTCATAAGTGCACAAGCGGGGAGGGAGTGGCCTGGAGGGGCAGAGGGAGAGATTCTTCAAGCAGACTCCCTGCTAAGCACAGAGCCCAATGAGGGGCTCTTGGTGGGGCCTGATCCCATGACCCGTGAGATCACGACCTGAGTGGGAACCAAGACTCAGCCCCTTGACAGACTAAGCCACCCAGACACCCCAGAATGAAAGTTACTTAAATGTGTTACAGTCACACTGCATTCTGTAAATCTTGTGAGGAAGACTTTCTTTATCATAGCGCAAAAGTGAAAAACATGAAGAAATTGTTTCTGTATAACTAAACACAAACGCGCTTATCAAAATACGTGGATGACAAAAAATTGATACTCCCTGGAAGAAATAAAATTCTGGGAATAATGGACGCAGGGTTTATCTGCTGCATCGGTATGGATAATAAAAGCAAAACAGGGCTAAAGTGTATTGGATAGTAAACAATCAAATGAGAGGTTTGATTCTTCTCAATTACATCCAGAGTTGTTGATTCACTGACTCTTATTTATTTAAGAACTACTTATGAAAAAATTAAGATTTTTTTTCCAAAGGGTGTCAATGTATCAATTCCTGAGACAGGAAAGATGTGGAAAAATTCCGAGGAAGCACGGACAAGGAATTAAGAACGGACAGGGACAAACTGAATGAAGGGAGGCAGGCCTCTTGGTCAGGGTGACGAAGAACCCAGGACTCCCACAGGAGGAAGTGTGAAGTGACTGGTGCTCGAGGGTACTGATGAAGATGAGGACGGCCATGCAGAATGCTGGTGTCTTCGGCTGGACATGGATGCTAGCTTCAAATGACTGTACTGTTATACCTTTCAGGTCACTATCTAATGGTGTCATTCCTCACCTGTACAGTGGGGTAGCGTTCCGCTCCAGTGACTGTCCTCTTGACAAATTCGAGTGCTGTTGCCTACAAGATCCCGGCTCCCTTTGCATGCATAGTGAACTATGGCACCATATGTAAACAGTTCTCCAGTTAGGATAGCGTTAGCAGGCACCCCTGGGTGGCCACATGATATGGCTGAAGGAAAAATTTCAATAAATGAATACATCAGTCCTGTTGAACTGTTTGTCTTGATAGGTCTCCCACAGCGACACCCATACAAACATCACCTATTAATGAAAAGCAGCTAAATGTACTGGAAAATTCCTGCAGTCCCCAATGGATAACAAATATAATTTTCCAGGTAACACTCCCCCACCTTAGATACTCATATATTACTGAAGACAAGAAGGGGGTCTGTCAGTGATGTTTGTTTTTGTTTCATTTTATCTTGAGGTAGTTTTGCTTAAGATAGAAATCTATAGCTAGGCTTTCAAAGCCAAAGTCACTTTACCTACATTTTTTTCCCCATTTGTCCTTAACCATAATCCAAAAAAGCAGTATGACCCAAAAAGTTAGAAATTACATAGATTCATGGAAACTATTTCCATTATCTCTTCAGTTAATATGACAATTATATACTTGCTTGGCTCCAAACTCTGTCATATCTGTGTACTCTTCCAGTTCATGGATCTATGATGACCCTTCTAACAATTTTTCTTTGATCAGGTGGCAGTTTAAAATGTTTAAGTAATAATAATAATTAATAATAATAAAAAATTAGTGATTAAATTTTTCCTCAAGTTACTCTATAAAATAATCTCAGTATTCTCATTCATTTCTTTAAAATCATGCCAAATCAGGCCTATAATCTAATCATAAATTATCTTTCAAAGAGGAAAATTCTGGAATCCAGATTAAGGTAGGGCAGTGGAGATTTCTCTCTCCTTTTCCATAAGGTCCCCAATTAGGGTTAACGACGGGCAAATGTTGCTCTACGTGCGAAGAGCTGACTGGACCCAGGCTCCCAACAAATTATTCAAGGCTCCCGATTTAACAGCCTAGACTACTTGCATGGGATCACTGTTAACCCAAAAGTGATCTCAACCAGAGATGTAGGTTCAGAAAGTGGAAAGGCATTGAGCATCCCCGTGAGTCACATTAGCCCTTAGATTGATCTGGTCTTACACTGATATCTGCTCATTGGTGAACAAGATTTTATCTGACAGAGTCCTAAAAGGAACCTAATTAGAGCCAAGTCAGTAAGTGGCTGGTAAATGACCAGTTCCAGGTGAAATTAAGAGAGAAAAAAAAAATCAGTGAAACCATAACAGCAAAACTAGTGATGAAGCTTGGCCGCTCTGGAGCAAGTACGAGCAAATGGCTCCTCTGAGAACCTGTGTTCCCAGATGCATGGTAATTCCAGTCGTTAACGACAACAAGTGGTGGGAACCAGGAGAACGAGAGTCACTTACAACCTAGTTCCCGGAGATTTGGAGCCACTGGCATCATTAGAAAAACTAATGGAAGTCTCACATCAGCCCGGGAATACGCAAAAGAAATGTTTGGGGAGACAAAGAAAGAAAAACTAATTTCTCTGAAAAATTCCCACGAGTGAAGGCCTAGAAAACCAGAAAGCAGATAAAATTTGATGAAGATTCTAATACATTTACAGATGTGTTTTTGATCATATGAGGCTGTGCATTTGCTTTTGAAAGAAGTCACTCTTTCTCCATAGAAATTAATTATATTGTTACAATTACAAGTTGAGACAAGTTTGCATGTAGATTGGGAGGGGTTACGTGGGACACTGAAGGACAGGGAAACAATTCTCCAGGATGAATTTATTCTGAAAATGTACCAAAAACACTGCAATTGTAAGAGGTAAGATAGATTACCACTTTTCTTTCAGTAAATTCAATTTAAAATATAATTGTCATTTCCCACATCCTTTATGCACACAAAATGAATACAAAGAAGATAACATTTTTATTTTAAGGATTGTTTTGTTTCTGAATGATTTTTAAAAGGTGAAGGAGAGTCACCCCTTTTCCTAAACTGTCAGACTGTTGTAATAAGATGGTGTCTTTAAGCTAAAGGACAACATGCTTTTTCAAGTTAAAAGAAAGTAAGACTATAGCTATTTAGGGAAGAATGTATTCTTGTTAATCCACTTGCTCTAAAATGCTGATCATCATTTGAGGCGGGCCACAGTGATGATCTATAATTTTGTCTGCTCAGAATGTTACTCCCATTCTTTAGGGCAATCTGCCTTCCTCTTATTTAATCATATGGGTCAGGAGGAAGATACTACCAAGATACTATCTTTTCTATTGTATTAACTCTTGGTACCAGAACTGCTCATGAGACCTGTATTAGGTCCCTCATGTTACTCGACCCTTCTGGCCATAGATGCTAGGTCAACAGATAGGCACTCCCTACCAGAGCTCTTTGCCAATATTCTTGAATCTGGTCCAGACAGAGTGAAGCTCAGAGGTGCAAGGTGTTGAGGCCGCTGGCCACCATGTTTGAGCCGTGTATGATAAGCGTGTCTGCCAGGTCCAAGTAGAAGACAAGCAGTAATAAGTGGAGACAGACACAGAATGAGTCCAAGTGCTGCCCAATACACTCGGGTCCATTTCTTTCCAAAGCCAGGTATGAGAACATGCCAGTGTTCCCTCTCTTTTTTGACCCTTAAACTAGTTTGAGCTGTGTTTCGTGATTTCTGGCCAATCAGTAAAGATGTCATATAACTTATACAATTTGTAAAGACTTAAAATTTTGTCGTTGTTCTCTTGGTGATCTTATGAGCTCTGAGCCACAAGAATCCAAAATAACCCTCACTTACCCAAACACTTGGGTAAAGAACGATCCCACAGGCCATTAGCCATGCAGGTTAAGGCAGAAGATCCCAACAGGTAAAATCCCTTCTTGCAATGATACATGACGCTCATTCCATATTCAGAACTCTCTGGGAAATTCTGCTGCCCATGACGAATGGCATTTTCCACAAAGCCTGGATCCGAGCAGTTCACCACTAGGGGGAAAAAAGGTACATAGCATTTAGATACACTTAGAAACAAAAGAGATCTGAAGAGCGCCCGCTCCTTGTGGCGTTAGAAATTTTGTAGGATGACAACATCACAGCAGAGGCTTATCATGAAACTCTTCTCCCTTGACAAATCCCACGTCCCGCTTTGGGCCGTTATATTTCAAAAGCTGTCAAGCCGTGTATTTGCCCCTCTGGCAATTTCAACGATGTGAGGCTAATTTCCCTTATTTACTTCCTAAGAAGAGACTTCAATGTAAAGTCTAAAAAGAGTTTTCCTGGTTAAGTTTTTATATGATGAAAATGTTAAAATAGAACCCAGCTCAAGATAGTTTTGTTTAAATATTTTTACTCGGGTGTACTATTTTAGGGCCATCTGTGGCACAGTCATTAATCACCCCCACAGCCACCTACGTGTATTAATTAATGCTTCAACGTGTGTGCCTTAAGTCATTTCTGCTGCATGCGGAATGCATATAAAAATGACAATTCTTCCATCAACACTTAATAGAAATGTAAATCAAGCCAGGCTCTGATTGAAGCCTCTTCCTCCTTTAGAAACAGCCCCACAGAGAAACAGTCCGCTGTGCACGCAGGACATGCTCTGGTTAATCTGAATGGCACTCTATTAGCCTAAATGCCTGTTGGCGGCTGTGAGGGAATTAGCAATGTGCTTCCGCAGGTGCAGAGGAAAAGAAAGAACACCCCTGATTATCCCGTGCTTTGACCCCCCACACCATTGAATGAGACAGCTGCTGTGAGAGCTGCGCTCTCTCCAGATATTTCTGGCTCAGAAAGGGGCCGTTCAGCTAATTCTCAGGCAGTCCCTGCAGTCACGGGTCCCAGCGGCTGGGGGCAAACCTTCTACCCTCTCTGCGCATTTGATTTCCTCTTTGCAGTGAGGAGGAAGGTGTAGGGCAGAAGCGAGGATTACAAAGACCTCTTTTAGTGCAGCAAAATAGTATTCTATGCTTTCTAGAACAACCCTGAGCTTATAGAAGAAAGACTCAAGTTCCTTTGAGGAAAAAAAAATGTTTATGGAGCACAGACAGATAATGGTAAGGCTGCATCATCCATTACACCCACAATAAAACTATCACCAAACCCACTGAAATAGCAAGACTTACCCACCTAGAGATCGTCTAATATACTTGAAGGATTAATTATTTTTTATAACCTGAAAAACACCTGCACAGGTGCATTCTGGCATTTGGAGTTGCATGTCCAGCCCAGGAGATAGAAAGAGCCCCTAGTGTTAGTTATACCTTCATAAGCAGCCTAGTGTTTCCTTGGCCTGCGTGCTAAAGACGTGTGTTCGTGTTTGTGCATATGCTCTTCTCAGGAGACCGTCCAGAACACAGTTTTGGAGTCTTCGGCCGTGAGGGTGGAGGCCACCTACGTGGACGGCACTGAGCTGGTTCCGGGACGCCTCTGCCAGGAAGCCCAGCAGATCCCCAGTGCTGCACAGGACCCTGCCCCCGCTGAGCTCCTGCGTTTCTTTATTTGTGCTTTTATGGTTTGCTCCAGCTGTCCTCAATACAGGCTACTCGTGCGCTGGATGGGAAAGGAGGAGATGTACAAAGCAACTGCCATCACGGGTTCGGAGCTCGAAAGAAGGATCCAGCTGCAGATGAGAGCACGAAGGAGAGGGAGTCCATTGCAGCGAGGTGGCTACGGCTGCAGGAAGGATGAGGTCCAGCTGCACCCTTCTCTCCGCAGGCCAGAGGAGGCCATGCTGTCCGAGCTCTGGGGCCCCAGGGAAGAGGGTTTAGAATACTTGAGTTTCCTGCCTGACTGCTCTGAAAACCCCAGGCTGGATTCTCCCTGGTGGCCCCTCTTGCCTGTGGTGGAGGAGAGGTGCGTGGCAGACACGGATGCCCTCATTTCCGGTGGCCACTCTAGGATTTTAGGTTGCACAGAATCACCTGGAAGGAACACTGGAGGGCTGAGTCCCAGGCATCTCCCCGTTCCTTCACCTAGTGCAGCACCCTTAAATTAGTGAGCAGCGACTATGCTTAACAATGATAAACAGTCCGTCAGCGCCAATGGGGAAAACTGAATTGTTTTTTATGTTGGAAGAGCTGTGTCTACACACCCCCTAAATCTGCCCGTATTTTTTTTTTTCTTTTCTGTCTTATTCTATCAAATCAGTCCTGTGTCAGACGCATCCACTTCTGTGCCTTCCGTTTTATTTCGAAGGCTCCCTAGGAGGTTCAGCTCTATCTATCCGCTGGGGGCAGGAATAACTCGATTTATTCATCCACCACGGGGGGGCGCTCTGAAGCAGTCCGTGTCATGGCTGTGTGTGGGGTGCTCTGCCACATGGGAAGGAGGCTGCTGCCAGAAGCGTTCGTGGGTGCCCAGTCCATCCCCACAAACAGCTCCTCCATCCAAATCCTTCCTCCTGATTTGTGTGGGATCCCCAGCTCAGGATCTGGTGGGATGAGGCCCCGTGCCTGGCATTCCTGAGCTATCAGCAGAGCTTAAGGACCAAGTTCCTTCAACCGTCTTGTCATGTGTGAAATCACCAGTGAGGTCGGTGAAGACGAGTCAGACCAAGTCAGACCTGCTGAGAAAACCTGACAGTCCACTTTGCCCCGTGGTGCCCAGCAGAGGGTATTGCATGGGAGAGACATTGGTATCTCATTGCGGAGCTCTTCACCTGGCCTGAACATCCCACCACCCCACACACCATGAGCCCACACTTGTACTGAGGTCCAGGTAGAAACACCTGGTGCAGAGCGGAATTCCAACAGCTAGAAAGAATGAGAAAAACTGCTGCCATAGATACATGGCTGAGCCTGGAGAAGTTCCAGAGGGTGCACAGAATGTGTTGCATGGGGACCTTTGAGTATGTCGGAGGGGAGGGGAGGACATTACTATAATGATCAGTAACATGCCCAAGGTCACAAAGACAGTTACTCTAAAACTAGGTAAGGATTACTCCAGTACCTGTCCAATATAGCATATATATAAAAATGGATGAGTGTTTCTTGGTGACATGAATCCCAAAGGGATCCCCCTCCTCTTTTCTTTTCTTTTCTTTTCTTTTCTTTTCTTTTCTTTTCTTTTCTTTTCTTTTCTTTTCTTCTTTTCTTTTCTTTTCTTTCTTTTCTTTTCTTTTCTTTTTTCTTTTCTTTTCTTTTCTTTTCTTTCTTTTCTCTTTTCTTTTCTTTTCTTTTCTTTTCCTTTCCTTTCCTTTCCTTTCCTTTCCTTTCCTTTCCTTTCCTTTCCTTTCCTCATTTCTTTTCTTTTCTTTTTTTAGCATAGCTGTTGTGAGTCTTAACTTGCAATACTATTTTATAAGCTATGTACTAAGTGCCTTCTCTACATACACTCCTTACTCTTAGAGAAGTTAACTTTAAAAATACTCGAGGTAGGGGCACCTGGGGGGCTCAGTCGGTTAAACATCTACCTTCGGCTCAGGTCATGATCCCAGGGTCCTGGGATCAGGTCCCAAGTCGGCCTCCCCGCTCAGCGGGGAGCCTATTTCTCCCTCCCCTCCCCACTTGTGCTCTCTCTAGCTATCTCTCTCTCAAATAAACAAATAAAATCTTTAAAAAAATACTTGAGCTAACATAGAGATAAAAACATTGCACATCCTATGACTTACACTTTTGAAAATATATTCCCTTTTAAACTTCTCTGAGTATTAACTGTCCTTTTTATCTAATATTGGCTTAAATCTGCTTGTGGACGTTTTCAGTCCTGTCCTATCGAATTATTCTTACACAGCTGCAGTCAGACACAGTTTGTCCAATACCGCCCTAGCCTGATTACTGAGTGTGTGGAGAACCTGACTAATGAAACATTAGAATGCCAGTTTTTGAAACGTGAATTGCTAATTATTAGATCTGATTTACTTTATCATCAGTCTCTATGAGTGATTCACTTGCCCTTGGCATGCTGAAACCGTGGGGCATTGCCGAGCACTCAGACTCTGAGTCCTGACCCACCCCGTCAGCTTGGTCATCTGCCTGCACACCATCTCATTAGACACCAACGTCATTAACCGTCTCTGGCTTGTCCCGCTCTGTTCCCTCATCAGGTACTGAAATCAACACCTGCCCCAAGTCCTCAGTTCTGTGCATGACCCAAAGCGATGAGCATGTTTTCCTGGAAAAGCTCTCTGATGACAAGGGTATACGACGGATTTCAATCACAGGCACTTTCTCCAGCTTTTCAAAAATAGAAATTAGACCACTCATTTCTCCTAAGTTGCAGAAATATAAAGTAAGAGGCAATAACAGAATATGCAGGAGAGCTTGCCATGGTCACTAATAGCGTGGACCCTGGGGCATCCGGACAGTGAAACTCCTACAGTACTTTCATAGGTTTGCTGTGGATTTGATCCCGTCCTGTTATTTGACCAGGACAATCTGAAAATTTCAATCACTTCTGAACTATCTAAAGCAGTTCTGAGTTTCATCTCTGGTTTTCAGAAACAATTTTCATAATAAATTCTTACCTTCAACACATTTCCTTGCATACTTTTTACATCATTTACCCACTTATTAAAATGTATTAACTCATCATTAATAAACATTTATGAGGTTTTACCGAGCAGGTCTCTGAGATGATGATAACAGAACCATGTGATTTAACTTGTATATCCAGAATCTTATTGGAAAACCAGAAATCTGAAACAGAATCCAAAGTGCCTTTCAATCTTTGATGTCAACACTAATTCCTACAAGTCTAGCGCTCTTATTTTTTTTTTAAAGATTTTATTTATTTATTTGACAGAAAGAGAGACAGCCAGTGAGAGAGGGGGAGTGGGAGAGGAAGAAACAGGCTCATAGCAGAAGAGCCTGATGTGGGGCTCGATCCCATAACGCCGGGATCACGCCCTGAGCCGAAGGCAGACGCTTAAGTGCTGTGCCACCCAGGCACCCCTAGCGCTCTTATTTTTAACCACTTTACGGAAGGACGACTGACACGTAACAAGTCGCACGTATCTGACATATACAACCGTACGATTTGGGGTAAGTGTACATCCATGACACCATCACCACCATAAAGGCCACAAACATCCATCCCCTCCCAAAGTTTGGTTTTTCAAAAAAGTAGGAATGACTAGTCCTGANGAAAAAAGTAGGAATGACTAGTCCTGAAATCTTAGCTGACAGCTTCGTATTGTGGAAGATATATATATTTTTTTTTATTTCAACATAATTCTTCAGAAAATCTGTGTTTCTATTTCTTTTTAGTCTTGAATCCTGCTCTTTCCATTTTTTCAAAAAAGTAGGAATGACTAGTCCTGACTTCTTAGCTGACAGCTTCGTATTGTGGAAGATATATATATTTTTTTGATTTCAACATAATTCTTCAGAAAATCTGTGTTTCTATTTCTTTTTAGTCTTGAATCCTGCTCTTTCCATTTTCTTTTACACTCATAAAAACCTGACCATGAGCAGGAAAATAAGAAAATGATGCTTCATAACATAAGAATAGCCAATTTAATTCTGGTGGTGGTGGGAAAAAGGAGTAAGAATTAGTTCACTACATTTTTTAAAAAAAAGAGCACTCATAATTGATTAGAGTTTTGCATAGTATGTTTTAAAATGTTTTCAATAGGGATGGCTGGGTGGCTCAGTCGATTAAGCATCCAACACTTGGTTTCAGCTCAGGTCATCATCTCAAGGTCGTAGGAGGGAGCCTGCTTCAGGCTCCGTTTTCTGCAGGGAGTCTGCTTAAGGATTCTCTCTCTCCCTCTGCCCCTCACCTTACTCTCTCTCTCACATACAAATAAATAAATCTTTAAAAAAATGTTTTCAATAGAAAGAATTACACAAAGTTTAGAGCACAAAGATAAAATAACTATGCAATATTCAGTCTATTGCACAGAATAAACATTTTTGGACTTGTTTACAAACTGGATGAATCAACATTTTAAAAATGGGATTGCTGGTCACAGAGAAAAAAAAGCAAAAAAGGAACGGTCATTTAGGACTGTTTTTCAAATACATGAGAGTTACATTTTCATCTTATTCAATTCCTGATAAAGTAAGTTTTAGCGGCAATTCACACATTCAGATTTGATAAAAGATAAACACTCTAATTAATTATCATGGATTATAATTGATTGCTTAACTTTCCTGAGCAAATAGAACTTTCAGAGGTATGTGGACACGGTGGGAGGACTGAGGACCTACTGTGTGCCAGACACTTTGTGTGAAGAATTTCACAGGCATTGGTGTATCTAGAACTCCAGAAATATGTGAGGAGGGTGTCTTTCCTTGAGTATTCATGCAAGGAGACTGATGTGAAGCAGATCATTGACCATAGACTCCGTCTTGAGTTCTACGCAAGGAGTAAGTTGGAGAGGTCAGCCCTGCAGCACTGTGTCTGCACAGAGCAATCCTGTGTCACCTGCAGAAAAATCTAAAGGGTAGACCTCGATCCCCCTCTTCCCCCTGGAAAATACTCTTCAAATAGGGATCTAAGGGCAGCTTCTGGGAGCTGCCAGCTCCAACACTCTTCCTGCCCTTGGAGAGAGCTCGCTGTTCATTTCTGGGGCCCCTACAATCAGCAGTAGACCTACCGAAGACTTGGGTTAAATAAAGCCACAAATATGGAATTGTTTCTTATGTTTCCCTTAATTGGAAAACTTTACCATTTTAAATTTTGGATAGTATGAGACAATATGATACAATGATAATGCGTATGCTTTTCCATAGACATATACATGCAATCATATGCATAGGGGCTCTTCAGTGAGCTTTTTTTTATTGTTTCCTTTTTTTATTCCTCTCTAGTCATAACTGAAACTTTACTAGCCCCATATTTTCTTAATTTTGTTTATCTTCATGTGTGTAATCACATAAGGACATATATTTAATATCTCTGAATTTAAACCCCCAATCCTACAAAACTACAGGTTAGAAAGGGGAAACCACCTAAAGTTTGTATGCAATATGAAAATTATTACATTAAGCAAAGAAATATCAAGTGAATTATCCTAAAACTTTGTCAAACTTGGCATTGCCACGGGACTGACGGAACCATTGAGCTTACTGGCACGCGTTTTGGAACTTAGGATATGAAGGCTCAAAGCAAGCTTTTACATAGAACCATGGGCCTCCAGGATAGTGTACGTAATCTGATTCTTAAAATATATCTGAGATACTTGTTTTCATTCCTTCTTATGAAATCTGCAACCATGTCACTTATCATATATTTCTTCCGAAAAATATAACTACTAACACAAAACAAACCTTCTTTACTTTCCTAATCCTCATTGCAAAGATACTGTTAATGGGGTTGAGTATAAAGCATTACAGCTAGCGTCCCGGGTGTGAGCCTTCCGACGGATCAGAAATGCTGCAGGCTCACATAGAGCTTTCTCCTGCTAAGGGCCGAGTTTGAGAACAATGAGGTGGCCCCGGAGAGGAGACAGACTTTGTAGAAATCTCTATGTAGTCAGGCCTCACTTCAGCAGAGATTTATTCAGAGTTCCATTCCAAAGTTCTGGGTGGAGTTTCTCTTTCACATCATAAACCAACTACACATTGTAGGATTACCTCAAATTGACCGACTCAAATCAGACATTTGAGAATTAGATATGATCAAGAATTTGGGAGAAGAAATCAAGCACAACAGCTAGGCTTGCATGAAATATGACATCCTAAATCTTCTGTGGAATTATTCAAGGAACCACAAAAGATAAGAATCAGCTTGTACTGCAATATGCATTGTGAATCCCTGGCAATTTTGTTTAAGAAGTAGCTATTTTTGTTACCTTCAACTTTTGAGTTTTATGCTTTTTTTTCCCCCAAGGCTTCACCACCTTTATGAGCCTGTCCTCTTTGAAATCATACTTTTCCTGGTTTTATAATAAACATGTAAATTCTGTGCCCTAGTTCCTATCTCTTTGCTCAAAAATGAAGAAACCAAAACAATAGAAAACAAGATGTGGTGAGCAAAGGCACCTTCGAGATGTTCTGGTGAATTCCAGTGCACTCAACACCCGTAGGACTGATCTGCCTGCCTTCTCTCCCCCCTTCATCAGATGCACTGGATGTAGCAGCTTTCAAAATGGGGCACAGATTTAACAGTTCTACACTGTAAAAGGCAGTGCCAAGAGAATGAGAAGACAAGTCACAGAGTAGAAGAAAATGTTAGCAAAGGAGGTGACGAATAAAGGACTATTAATCCAAAATATACAAAGACCTCTTAAAACTCAACAGTAAGAAAGCAAGCAACCCAAATACAAACTGGACCACAGACCATAAAAGACAACTCCCCGAGGAAGATACACCACTGGCAAGGAGGCACACGGCAGATGCCCCACACAAATGTCATCAGGGGCATGCAAATTAAAACAACAGGAGAGCCACTACACACCTATGAGAACGGCCAAAATCCAGGATACTGACAACACCAAGAGCTGACAAGATGTGGAGCCACGGGGACCCACACCCATTGCTGGTGGGAATGCAAAATGGTGTGGCCACTTTGGAAGATGGTGATTTTTCACAAAATTAAACATGCTTTTACCATACAACCCAGCAATCTAGTTCCTTGTTATTTACCCAAAGGAATTGAAGACTCATGTCCACACAAAACCCTCTATATTACCTCTCTTTATCAAAACTTGAAGCAACCAAGATGCCCTTCAGTAGGTGATGGATAAGCCAACTGTGGCCCATCCAGACCATGGAATATCATCCTCACAAGAAAGAAATGAGCTACCCAGCCAGGAAAGATATGGTGGAACCTTCAATGCACATTGCTAAGTGAAAGAAGACAGTCTGGAAAGGCTGCATCCAGAATAATTTCAACTACATGACCTTCTGGAACAGGTAAAACTAGGAAGACAGTAAAAAGATCAGTAGTTGCCAGGGGTTAGTTGGGGAGGGATGGATGAACAGGTGGAGCAGTGGGGATTTTTAGGGTAGTCAAGCTATTTTGTATGATACTCTCAGGGTGGATACATGTCATTATGTATTGGTCCAAGCCCATAGAATGAATGACACCATGAACGACCCTGATGTACACTGTGGGCTCTGGGCCATGATGACGTGTCCGTGTGGGTTCACCAATTGTAGCCAACGCACCATCTGGTGGGGATGCTGACAGTGGGGGAAGTCCTGTGTGGGGGAACATCTGCTTCTTCTGCTCAATTTTTCTATGAACCTAAAACATTTATTTTCTATGCTCTGAAAAATAAGTCTGCTAAAGAAATTAAGTACCTTCATATTTTCTGAGAAAAGGGAGAAAGGTAAGAAAAGGCAAAAATTAAGACTGAAGCAGTGACTACACATCCCAGCATTATGCTGTGCCGTAGACATCTAAAGGACCTAGCACAGCATCTAAAACCCTGAAAATCATTAATGAATGATAGCATTTAATTTCTACTCCTCTTCTTTGGTATAAGAGGAACATGGAATATAGATCACAAAAAAGGTTTGATCATGAAAAGCCCACAATTTGAGTTCATTCCATCTTCCGTCCAGCAAGAAGGTATTATGTGTCAAATGGATGATGTCTCAGCATCGGTGGGTGACACTCTTCCTACCTAATTTGCTCACTCCCCTGGTCTTCTGCACTGTTATCTCCTTAAAGGTACGAGTTACTTTACCCATCTCTGTACTGATAGTGCATAGGCTAGCATTCGGAATACAGCATGAGCTTAATAAACGTTCTATTAAGTTGAATCAAAGGGCTTTGGGGAACAGATCTAGGGCGCTCTGATGTGCCTAAGCCTTCAGTGCCCATGTATGCTGAACCCCTGCATAAAGAGAAATTGGACCCCCGTTTACGGACATGCATTTTTAATCATGGTTTCAGTTGTTCTATTTTTTCCCTCATCCTACAGGTGGAGAAAACAGTTTGATTAACGCTGTTTAATCTTTTTCTAAATCGCTACAGCCACAGGAACACAGGGCAGACGCTAATAGCCGTGTCTTTCCACTGCTGCTCACGTCCTCACCACTTCAAGCAGATATGTGTACCTCACGCTTCCCTGGGAGAGGGGAGGGGCGTTCTTGCAGCTATCCTGATGTTCAGTGCCCAGAGGCAGGATGAAGCGAAGAAGCCAGCTTTCTGGGCAGGTACACACATTCAAAGATGCCCTCTCACCCTGCTCTCCCTTCTCCCTGGCCCCTGGCTCATACAACTGCTTCTGCTGCTGCAAATGATAATAACAACAATAACAAAAACAACAACAATAATAATAATAAAAGGTAAACTTGTTAGTTTTCAAGCTGACCAGACCACCCACATTGTCAGGAGGCCAGCAAGGAGCTCTTCTGTAAGAAACTCAGTGAGTGCATTCTGCACCCCTCGCTCAACCACATCATAGACAGAAGACTGCTTTCTGGGGGGAGTG
This sequence comes from Ailuropoda melanoleuca, assembly GCF_002007445.2. Classification (NCBI taxonomy): domain Eukaryota; kingdom Metazoa; phylum Chordata; class Mammalia; order Carnivora; family Ursidae; genus Ailuropoda; species Ailuropoda melanoleuca. The sequence goes on from NC_048235.1 coordinate 681,175, forward strand.
AGGACAAGGGGACCAAGGGGGCTTTCTCCTTTCTCTACACTGAAACAGGGTGAATCTAATACTAGTGTTTAGAGGGAAGTTAAATTAGGAGACTGTGCTTCATCCACAGCTAAGCCCAGCACCCCAATAGCAACTTGTACCAGAACTCTACACTTTGTTACCAATTTCACATAACTCTTTTTAAAAATTGCTTGGATCCCACTGTGCTATTGTCTTATTTGGATGTAGCCTCCTTGGGGGCCCAGTGGGAAGGTGGGTGATTGTCAGCGAGAGAAAATCTCATTAAGTATCTGCTCTCATATCATAGCTGCCATAAAACTCCTTCACCTTCACAGTAAAGTCTGACTCACCTTCGGCGCACGAGATGTTTTAATGGAAAGCATCAAAGCAGAACCTTACATATTACGAGCTCAAACATCTAGAAATACAAAAGTTCCAAAATACCATTTTCTTGAAAATTCAGGTTTTAACCTAGATCTACGTGGCAATTAAAAAAAATAAATAAATGAAAAAAAGAGGGATTTAAAAGCAATGAGACCTTCTTAAATGCATCTGTAGTCTAGAGCCTCAGAATCCAAAGATGCTGTGTCGATGAGTGAAAGGATAAAGACAAAGAAATGGAAGAGAAGTCTACCCTAGTTAGAGTCCTAGACCATTCTGATCGAGCACCTGGCCAGTACCAACAAAGGCCAGGGAGGGATTTGTACTTTATTCTCATGAATGTCTCCCCCCACTGAGCAGTGAAAGCACCTGCAGCGTCCTGTGCCTTGAGAGAAGCATCATGGACACGGGTACCTCAGTGTGTTCATCGGCTGCTACCCTCGGCCGGCAGGGCTCATTCCGGGAGCCTTTCCTACCTCGACAGGTGGGCAGAGCGCTGCTCCACTGACCGTTGCTCCGACACTGGGCTCGAGAGGCACCCTGCAGCAGGTAGCCAGTGTTACAGGTGAAGTTCACCACATCATTCAGGTTGAACTCACTGCCGTTGGTGAATCCATGTGCGGGGTTTCCAGGGTGGCCACATGTGATGGCTGCGTAGGAAGACAGCCGTCGTGAGTGTCAGAAAATACCCAGGCCATCGCCCTCCCACATAGTCCCTCATCAACAGACATACAGGCATGTTGCAAATCCTATGCATGTTTGGAAGGGAAAACGACGAGGAAGAACTGCAAGGTGACCCCCTGGTTTATATTATAATTGTGGAAAATACCCAACACCGGCAAATGCACTTTCTTCAGCATAATAATTATTCTTACATCATGGCAGAGTACCAAATAACTCTATAATAAAGCAGTGAAAAACAAGAGGTGCTAAAATTCTTAATTATGAATTTTGAGTATTTTCCCTTTAGACCACACCAGCCAATTTTGTGGAACCTTTGTTTTGAAACATTATAGAGGCTTGGCTGATAATTTAAATTGCAAATGCATAAGTTATTCCAATATCAATTTTAACACCACAAAATTAGCAAAATAAGCACTTCCTTTGACAATCCCTACTGTAAGATCTTTTGAAATGTAGTGAACTGTCATTAATGTCATGTCCTAAAGAACAGCCATACAAATCCCAAAGATATCCTTCAGTGGCCCTTTCAAAAGAAACACATTACAGTCATAAACCTGGTGTTTTCCTCATTTATCTTGTCAACAGTTCTTTCTTCTAAGCAAAGCTACCGCCCCCGACCTGCACATTTCCCACTGCATCATCCCAGAGAATACCTTTCACTATCTAGAGCTATATCAACATTTCTTCTGTTTAATTCCTGGGAAAATAAAGAATATACTAGGGGAAAATAAAAAAACAATAGGTTTAAAACAAATTTTGCAACGGAGAGTACAACATCTTCTAAAAATACAGGCCAATATTTATCTTGGATGGTATAAAATTTGAAGACAATCATTATATGGTTTTACCTCTTTCTTTTAAAGGAAGGAGTGCTTACAAAACTCTGTGTTCTTGATGAAACAATGACAAAAATAGAAAGCCACATAGTAGATTAGGGGCATGAGGCTACTGGGACTCTGCAAAGCCAACCTGCAGACTCAGGACTCAGCACGTTTGCCCTCCTATAATTAGATTCTGTTTCCACCTTGTTGATCCTCTGATAAAATCAGGAAAATGAGTGCAGGACATCACTTGTCCTGGGACCTGTTTGAGATGAGTTAGGGAGCACATTCACTGTGGACAGAACTGGAGGAAGGAAACAGAAAAGGGAAGCCATGTCCACAGCGTCTCCCTTAGCACAGGTGAGAGGGGCGTTATCCATTCTCTTTCACTCTGGAGGATACACATGTCTGTGCTAAGACCTCACACTGAGAAAAAATGTGACCAAAGGAAGTACCTGCTGAATTCATTTGCAGTGTACTTACGGACACAGACTGGGGTCTGTCCAGACCATTTGTGGTCTTGCAAGCATATCCGAACGGAAGTTCCAACCAGCCTGAAACCAGGATTGCACTGATAAACCACAGTGTCCCTGTAACTGAAACCATCTCCACTGATATGACCGTTCACGATCGGATCCGGGGAACCGCAGTGGCCAGCTACAAACATAAGTAAAACCAATAAACACATTTTAGAGAATTTGTCTTTTATAAAAGTACAGCATTCACAATTTGTTTACATTTATTGTCAAGTGAATAACATCAGTGACTGCCTAACTTAATGGAATTTCTCCCATTTATCTATATTTTTGACACAGTTTTTTTTTTCCTTGTAACTTGTCCATTTTTTCTCTACAATTGTGGGTAATGAGTAATATTTCAAATATTGAGATTGTTAACAAATACAAGTTGCTAATGAAATTATTTCCCCAATAATGGTTTCCCCATGCATTTCTTTTACTTCTTTTCCTTATTGAGATTTTATGTCATTTATCTTGCTATAGTATTTCCAGATAAAAGCCATAATAAGGGAAGAGACACTCAGGGTTGATATAGACAGGTTTTGTTGCCTATTTTTTTATAATAATATTTTTTATTATGTTAGCTGCCTATTGAACAAGGAGGTAGGAAGGTAAGGAGAAGGACGCTAAGGATTTCCAGTGTTAGACAGTGGATTGCTAAACTATTTGTGGAATTGCAAGGGCAAGACGAATATCAGAAAACATGCTTGCTTTCATTGTATATATGGACCACAACTTCTTTTTTTTTTTAAATTTTATTTATTTATTTGACAGAGAGAGAGAGAGACAGCCAGTTGGAGAGGGAACACAAGCAGGGGGAGTGGGAGAGGAAGAAGCAGGCTCGTAGCAGAGGAGCCTGATGTGGGGCTCGCCCAGGACTCCGGGATCACGCCCTGAGCCGAAGGCAGACGCTTAATGACTGAGCCACGCAGACGCTTAATGACTGAGCCACCCAGGCGCCCCTGGACCACAACTTCTTAATCCAGTCATCTGTTGAAGGGCATATACAACGGAATATTACTCAGCTATCAAAAAAGAACGATTTCTCAACATTTGCTGCAACATGGACGGCACTGGAGGAGATAATGCTAAGGGAAATAAGTCAAGCAGAGAAAGACAATTATCATATGGTTTCTCTCATCTATGGAACATAAGAACTAGGAAGATCGGTAGGGGAAGAAAGGGATAAAGAAAAGGGGGGTAATCAGAATGGGGAATGAAGCATGAGAGACTATGGACTCTGGGAAACAAACTGAGGGCTTCAGAGGGGAGGAGGGTGGGGGAATGGGATAGGCTGGTGATGGGTAGTAAGGAGGGCACGTATTGCATGGTGCACTGGGTGTTATACGCAACTAATGAATCATCGAACTGTACATCAAAAACCAGAGATGTACTGTATGGTGACTAACATAATATAATAAAAAAAAATTTAAAAAAAAGAAAGAAAACATGTTTGCTTTCAAACACGTGCTTCTGCTTAGGTCTGAACCGGTGTCTAGGTGAAACTGGCCTGTGATGGGGTGAAAGAAGAGTCTAGGTTCAGGGGAGGGATGCCTGAAGACAGAGCAGATTTAGGAGAAGCAGGATTATAGATGTTCGTTGAAGCTTGAAGTTCCTGGGCTCACACGTGAGCAGTGTGCATAGCAGGAACAGAAAAGGCAGGACTGTGTGATCGGGATGAACATTCACACTGAAGGGGAGGAGAAAAGCACTGAGGGGAAGGAATCTAAACTCTAAGAAGATGATTACCTGGCAAACATGCTGTCATGCAGGCTTCAATAACAGAGAGCATGATGTGGAGAAGGAAGTAAAGTGATGTTCAGTTCTTTGTGAGCAGAAGGATGGAGTGGTGATGAAGATTCTTGGCTTGACTCAACTTCAGTCCAGCTGAGCCTTCCTACAGGCCTATCCATGCCCCTTTCTGGAAAACCCAGTTCTAGCAAAAACCCTGCTGAGTCAGTTTACTAAGAAGCTCCCACCTTCCATATCTGATGGGTTTCCTTCCCTCCCGCCTCCAACCCCAGTGGAGGTCTGCCCACCTGGCCTGCCTTCAGCAAGACCTTGCTGGGTCGGGTTAGCCAGAACCTCCCTTACCCCTGATGTTCCCTGCTGAAGATTTCCCATCCAGGACAACACCTCTCCTTGGCTGTGACCCCTACTTCCCATGCAGCATTCAGCGCTGAGCTGCATCTCTCTCCCCCACTAGAAAATCCCATTGCAGTGATCCTACACCTATTGTGGTGGTCCAGAAGGAATCTCCCTTCCCATCATTATCCAGTGTCCTTGAACATTTTTTCCCCCTTCAACAACTGTAAGGTGCCATGTGGCACAGAGGAAATGTGGAAGGGCCAGGGTAGGTGTATCTGTCAGTCTCTCCATTCTCCTTTCCAAGTTCTTCCCTTCTCTTCTGTTCCATCATCCTTCTTCTTCACCTGTCTCCCTTCTCTCCCCCCCTCTTAATCGCTCCCTTCTTCTCTATGGAAAGAGCATATTACTATTCAACAAAATATAAAGTATTAGGAGCACCCGACATTACAAGAATCCATGCCACACATGGGTTTTGGATAGAGAGGAGGAGAAAGGCATTCTCCTCCAGTTCCTAAATGATCTGTCCAAACCTCAAAGTTTACATGGAGAGGTTGTGACACAGGTTGGAGTACCTGCAGAGTATTTTGCTGTACACTTCCCTTGGCCATTTACTTCCCAAATAGAGCACACAGCTGTCAAAGCTTTACACAAAGTAGACTACCCCTGAGGTTGAGAAAGTTATAAGTTGTTGCCATGCAACAATTGGAGTTAACTTCTCCATTCTGGAAGAATTTAAAATAATAATCTATATTTCTGCTTAAGACAGTGTTCAGCAGCACTGTGTTCTCCTGGGTTTTGAGCTAAGTTTATTAGCAGCAAGGTGACTTTGCAGAGCAAGAGGGAGAAAATCGAATCGATGGCTCGGCATCCCTGCTTGAACAACGTTTATAAGAGGTCAGGTCAAAAAAGTCATGCTAGCTTCAGTTGATTCTTTGTTGCCTTGACATGTTCTTTCCATTTGGCCAGATCAATTAAGTCGATTCTGGCAAGAGACCACATCACCTCCCCCAAACGGAGACTTGCTGGATGCAGAGAACTCAGCGGAGGGAGAACGTGCTCCCTGGGTTGGAGAATGATCTTCTGAAGCAGTGAAGATAACCACCGAACCCTGGCCTTGGCTCCAAAGCCCTCCCTTGTCCAGAGGCTGTCACATGCACAGCGTGCACTGCTGGGTAGGGAGATGGGGACAATTTCCAATCCCAGTGACGATGACGAGTAAGGCAGCCAGAGGGACAGCACACAGGCTTGGCACAGACTGGAAGGAGCCCAGCCACTTGTGAAGTGACCAATAAAAGATCTGCTTTGGGAAAAATGTGCACTGAAACAACACAGTCCCATCTTCAAGAAAGAGTGGGTCATCTAACTCCTGGTTGTTGTTCTAGGTCACGCCAAGTGCTTTGGGAGTGACTTCTGAAGCCTGCCACCATTCCGGCAGAAGGACAGTTGAGCCCCAGGGCAACAGGATGCTGAAGAGGATGCATTGCGTTGGAAAGCCCCCATCGTTTATGTGCTCCTCTCAGTCTCACCCTTGATTTGGACAAACACCCCTGGCTAGACTCACTTTTATTTATTTATTTATTTATTTATTTATTTATTTAAAAGATTTTATTTATTCATTCAACAGAGAGAGAGAGAGACAGTCAGCGAGAGAGGGAACACAAGCAGAGGGAGTGGGAGAGGAAGAACCAGGCTCCCNACTTCTGAAGCCTGCCACCATTCCGGCAGAAGGACAGTTGAGCCCCAGGGCAACAGGATGCTGAAGAGGATGCATTGCGTTGGAAAGCCCCCATCGTTTATGTGCTCCTCTCAGTCTCACCCTTGATTTGGACAAATACCCCTGGCTAGACTCACTTTTATTAATTAATTAATTAATTTATTTATTTATTTAAAAGATTTTATTTATTCATTCAACAGAGAGAGAGAGAGACAGTCAGCGAGAGAGGGAACACAAGCAGAGGGAGTGGGAGAGGAAGAACCAGGCTCCCAGCGGAAGAGCCTGACGTGGGGCTCGATCCCAGAACGCCGGGATCACGCCCTGAGCCGAAGGCAGATGCTTAACGACTGAGCCACCCAGGCGCCCCATGACTTTTAAACCTTAATAAACATTTTCTTTTCAAGTGAGTTTTTATGAAGAGCACATAGATTTTAAGCTGTACTGCCTTTTGAAAGCCCGGCACAGAGCTACTCTTAGTAGTCAAGGAGATATCTGTATACTTTCAAGATCGAAGGGTTGACAGCCATGCGTGTGGAAATAGCAATTCCTAACAGCGACTCTTCCCTGACACCTGGTCATTTCAGTTCTCTNGTGGGGCTCGATTCCAGAACGCCGGGATCACGCCCTGAGCCGAAGGCAGATGCTTAACGACTGAGCCACCCAGGCACCCCATGACTTTTAAACCTTAATAAACATTTTCTTTTCAAGTGAGTTTTTATGACGAGCACATAGATTTTAGGCTGTACTGCCTTTTGAAAGCCCGGCACAGAGCTACTCTTAGTAGTCAAGGAGATATCTGTATACTTTCAAGATCGAAGGGTTGACAGCCATGCGTGTGGAAATAGCAATTCCTAACAGCGACTCTTCCCTGACACCTGGTCATTTCAGTTCTCTGAGGAACTGGCCTTAAATACCAAATGAAAAGAGAATGTCTTCCGAAAGCACTTCACTTCAGCTCAGTGTCTGAAGGGGAGAATCAACCACATCTCCTGCTAATTTGAGGGAATGAAGACCATGTGACTTCCCGATTCGAAGCTAAGACAGACCAACCTGATTCTCCCTTCTGTGACATTCCAGCCATCAGCAGAGTCCCATTTTACAACATTCAGAGTCCTAAACCGATTCTAGGGTATTCACAAATATACAATATTCACACAATTTCACTTAGAATCTTTAACAAGAAGTGTCAACATTATGTAACAATGTTACGGGGAAAAAAACTACGTTAGATAGAATTTGGACTCAGTGTAGTCTGCAGTCTCTTTCACTTGTAAGTTTCTATGATTTTATGATAATATTTTGCTAAGNATGAAGACCATGTGACTTCCCGATTCGAAGCTAAGACAGACCAACCTGATTCTCCCTTCTGTGACATTCCAGCCATCAGCAGAGTCCCATTTTACAACATTCAGAGTCCTAAACCGATTCTAGGGTATTCACAAATATACAATATTCACACAATTTCACTTAGAATCTTTAACAAGAAATGTCAACATTATGTAACAATGTTATGGGGAAAAAAAACTACGTTAGATAGAATTTGGACTCAGTGTAGTCTGCAGTCTCTTTCACCTGTAAGTTTCTATGATTTTATGATAATATTTTGCTAAATCCTTTGAGAGTTCTTTTCTGCATGATGTGGCCCCAGTTTTGTTATACACACTCTGTGGAAAGTGTCTCGGGTCTACCGTGGAATGCTTTGCAACTACCTTTATGCTTCCATCCAGCAGCTAAAATGTATGAGTCATTCATCAAATACTTGTGCCAGTGAATAGAAATAAAGCAACCTCGCACTTGACAGTGATGTCCTTTCCACTGTCAAATTGTATCCAAATCCATTATCTGCTAGGTGACTTTCACTTACTGGACAATAATTTCATGACCATTTCCTACTAGCCAGCAATGGTCTTGGGCTTGAGATTACACAGAAGATAAGATACAACCACAGTCAGATACAACCATACAGATGGGGAGGTGGACTACAGAAGGGCCCAGAGTGTGTGCACCTAGTGTGCTGAGGAGAGGGGTGGGTCACATCGCCAATAGTGCCCATTGGAAAGCCTGGAACAGGCAACATCTAAGGCCTGAAGAATGTGCATTTGTTAGCCAANCTTTCACTTACTGGACAATAATTTCATGACCATTTCCTACTAGCCAGCAATGGTCTTGGGCTTGAGATTACACAGAAGATAAGATACAACCACAGTCAGATACAACCATACAGATGGGGAGGTGGACTACAGAAGGGCCCAGAGTGTGTGCACCTAGTGTGCTGAGGAGAGGGGTGGGTCACATCGCCAATAGTGCCCATTGGAAAGCCTGGAACAGGCAACATCTAAGGCCTGAAGAATGTGCATTTGTTAGCCAAGTAAAGATGATAGAAAGGCAGTCTAGTTGCTGAAATGAGAAATTTTATTTGCTTTTTAGTCTCTGTTAAAGTCTGAAGACTATGGAGTTACATGACCAAATTGTCCATTTTCCACAAGGGTATCCACTTTTATCCTTCTCAGTTAATGAATTGTACATACAGTACTTCACGCACCTGCCACAATTTGGATGGGTTTACTTATTACACGTCCACTAAGTATAAACAATAGCAAAGGATAAGAAAATCTATTAACTGCAAAATATAAAAGAGACATTGGGATGAGGGCAGCCCTATACATTTCAAAACAAGATATCAACTCATTAAGACAATGTGATCATACAGCCAGCCCCACACCATGACCCCAAGGTTCCATGTTTTTGTTCCCTCCTTTGTTTCTTGTAACATTTGGATTCAGCTTAAACACAGATCATGATTTTTTTTTTTTTTTACAGGCAATTCTGTGACCAATATAATCACACCAGGAAGTCGATTCTTGAGAAGTGCCAGTTGGAAATGCTTTCAGTAAAGTGTGGAAAGAAAATCCGGGGAGTGATGAACATAAGCCTGCTTTATTTTTATAATCAATCCTGCTAATGAGTTTAGTAATTGGCCACTAAGCTGAACCCGATACCACCGACTGGCAGCAGGCTGAGGAATGAGGCAGAATGCTAAAAAATCGTACTTCCATAGGATTTTTAATTCAGGAGATGGATAGATAGGTTTAGAGACATCCTAAAAGAATTGCCAAATTTCATTCTACTTCAAATATGAATTAGCAATTCCATTTCTCCCGTGTTTCTGGAACTCTTCAGTTTCTCCATATGCAGAAAAGTATGACACTGCAATGGGAAATTCACCAACTCTTCAAGCTGATTCTGAATCAGTGGCAGAACCAAGAATTCAAGGCCAGGGTGGGTGTTGTCCAGTTCTGGTCAGGGGATTCTCTGTACTCCACATGCTATTCCATAAAATTATCATTGAAATTGGCCTCGAAAGACAAACTGAACAATGGACTAGGAATGCCATGCAATCCCAATACCGGTGAGATTCCATTTGTTCTGTAGGAGAATGAGCCAGGTCAGACGAATCTGGATGTTTCACCTTCTTGGCCAAGTGATTGCTTTTCGTCATGAGCTTTGACAATCACTGGCTTATAAGTTTATGCTATTCTGTATATAATGAAAGCTGTATTATTGTTTTCATATATAAACTGTTACTGTATTTTGGTTAGAATGCCCCAAAATAAAAAAGGGGGATTGCTTTTCATTATCTTTCTCTCAAGTTGGGTTAGGAGGGATAAAATCTGCCAAAGAAATTTAACTAAAACAGAGATTGGGAGCAAGGTTGACCGAAAGCTGCCCAGTTGACTTTATAGCATGCATGGTGGGGACAGGAATGCCCTGTCTCCAGGACAGCTGGCTTGGGTTCCTGGTGTCCCCCTGGGTCAAGGTTCCCTGCAAACTGGCTGGGAAGTGGCCACAGTCGCTGGGGAGCCCAGGTTGCTGTGAAATCTTGGGGGCCAGCACGTGGGGACCAGGAAGGTCAGCAATGTGAGCTCTACCCACTACGCCAGGGCCCACAGCAGGATGCCCCCGCCCCAAGCAGCTATTTCTAGGTCCATCTAAATTCCACATTTTAGCAGATCTTGTCCAACATTTCTGAGAGGATGGAGGTGGTTTCCTAAGCTTGTTTCTGGCACAGTGGATATTCTGAACACTCGCTCTTGAAGGAACTGGAGTCCTCCAGTGCATGTAAGCATTCTATCCACACTCTCTGGAATGTGTATATGAAGCTATATTTTAGAGCAGGAACCTTCTCCATGCAGAGGATGTGAGCAATGTTTAGCTTCCTACTGTGTTTCACTATTTGTTTCTTATTCCGTAATGAGCCATACAGTCCACAACCTCCTGAAAACACACTGCTGTGCTCTCTGAGTGACTGACCCAGGGCATCAGATCTCAGGTGGCAGATTCACCTTAACATCACAACACATGCAGAGGCTGAACACTTCCAACTTTCGGGTACTTTCAAGTAATGTATGCTAGAGTGTTCTACCATTACACACGCTTGTGTGATTTTAGAAATGAATTTTGTGATTTGGAAATTTAACAAAGTTCCATTTTTTCACTTATTCCATAGAAACCCACTCTACTGTAGAAATGTTGGACACAAGGGGCATCTGGGTGGCTCAATTGGCTAAGGGTCCAACTCTTGATTTTAGCTCAGGTCATGATCTCAAGGTTGTGAGATTGAGCCCCAGGTCAGGCTCCTTGCTGGGCATGGAATCTGTTTGGAATTCTCTCTCTCCCTCTCCTTCTTCTGCCGCCCCACCCCCACCCTGGCTCTTTCTCTTTTACTCTATCTCTAAAAAAAAGAAAAGAAAAAAGAAATGTTGGACAGGATATCTTCCATGGTGCAGGTGTGCCCTACAGGTGTGCCCTATACAGACGTGGAGCCTTGCATCCTCTGTGTGGAGTCATGCCATTAACAGGAACTGCAGAGCTGGATCTCTTTCCTCCTGTGAGGTCACATTCACACACATGCACACACAGCCCCCCACCCCCAGCCGAGAACTCACTACTGTAAGGTCACCTTTTCACTGTGCCGGTTTATATCTGTGATGATACTGATATTGACCTGAGGATTAAAACTGAATACATCTATACATTTTTAGAAAATCTACAAACCAAATATTCCACGTTTATATTTGCTTTGTGATTATTGGTACTCTTGGCTGAAAATAAAATAATCATAAATGGCCAGTACCAGTATAAGAATTAGACATGCAATTTGCTTCATTTCTGGACACTAACACTGGCTTTGGGCTAAGGACAAGATTATTTGGCCGTGGATTCCAAAGCCAATTTACAAGCTCTTCTTGAGTATTACCAGTCACAAAATGTCAGATGGCTCAGATCCACTTATATGCAGGGAAAACTTGGCATTAAACACCACTGGATAGATCAATTTAAATCTTCAGGTCTGTACATATTAAAGGAACACATCTGAATACTGACATACAAAATTTTTATCTTCTGCAAGTGCAATATTAGGGACAGTGCTCAGCAACTTGGCCTAAGTCAGAGAAAATGTGGTACCTTGGATAGCACACAAATATTTCCAGTGCTGTCTGAGTATGGCACTTGCATGGCCACATAGCACTTTGTGCATTAGTACATCAAATGAGGGCCCAGTGCTTGCCACAAAAATACATGTGCATCAAATAGTTCTTGACACATCTTAGTCAAGGGCAATTGTTTTAAGCCATATTTAATACGAATAAAATTTCTGGATTTGGGTAGTCTCTGGGGCTTTCAGAAATCCTTTATCTGTTCCTTTTTGTGTAGTTCCCCCCAATAATCACTCTATCACATCCCCCATGCCTGAAATTTCCTTCCCAAGCTTGTCTGCTTATAACACATCTATGCACCCCTCCTAACTCAGCCCAAATCTGCCCTCTGCATACAAACCCCTGAAGAATTTCTGCCCATTTATGTGCACCTCAAAGATCTCCCTTATTTTAGGTTTCCCTGCAATAGAAGGATCCATTTCTAGTACCATCCATTTATAATATCCAGACTGCTAGATTTTTTGCTGTTTGTGTGTGTGTGTGTGTGTTGTGAATTCAGCAAGTAGACACTTAATTTTTCTCACCTATCTCTGCTATTAGATCATGAGTTCTCAGAGCAGTGTCTTGCTCCACACACCAGCATCAAGCCTGTGCCCGACCTACAGCAGGTGTCTGCACGAGGAGATGGCTTCATTTCTGTGAGCACGTTGCCATATGAGTGCCTCGTGATTACCAAGAGTACTTCCCAGGACACGGTCTGTGCAGGTAGACTGAACTTCCTGCGGCATCGACATCACCTCCTGCACTGCTCTGCCTCTTAGTTCCTTGGATGAATTTATTCCCTTTCTGCTTGTTGAAAATCCACCTGCTACTCAACATGGCTTCCCTCATAGCACTTCCTCTACCAGCCTCTCTCTCTCCTGCCCCAGCTTTCTCTCTGTTGCCATTCGTTAATCTCAAATTTTATCAAAGGTATTTGGTATTTATCTTATTTATTCCTCTGATTATAAATTCCTGAGAAAAGGAGACCTGCATCCTATTAACCTTNCCCCCACCCTGGCTCTTTCTCTTTTACTCTATCTCTAAAAAAAAGAAAAGAAAAAAGAAATGTTGGACAGGATATCTTCCATGGTGCAGGTGTGCCCTACAGGTGTGCCCTATACAGACGTGGAGCCTTGCATCCTCTGTGTGGAGTCATGCCATTAACAGGAACTGCAGAGCTGGATCTCTTTCCTCCTGTGAGGTCACATTCACACACATGCACACACAGCCCCCCACCCCCAGCCGAGAACTCACTACTGTAAGGTCACCTTTTCACTGTGCCGGTTTATATCTGTGATGATACTGATATTGACCTGAGGATTAAAACTGAATACATCTATACATTTTTAGAAAATCTACAAACCAAATATTCCACGTTTATATTTGCTTTGTGATTATTGGTACTCTTGGCTGAAAATAAAATAATCATAAATGGCCAGTACCTGTATAAGAATTAGACATGCAATTTGCTTCATTTCGGGACACTAACACTGGCTTTGGGCTAAGGACAAGATTATTTGGCCGAGGATTCCAAAGCCAATTTACAAGCTCTTCTTGAGTATTACCAGTCACAAAATGTCAGATGGCTCAGATCCACTTATATGCAGGGAAAACTTGGCATTAAACACCACTGGATAGATCCATTTAAATCTTCAGGTCTGTACATATTAAAGGAACACATCTGAATACCGACAGACAAAATTTTTATCTTCTGCAAGTGCAATATTAGGGACAGTGCTCAGCAACTTGGCCTAAGTCAGAGAAAATGTGGTACCTTGGATAGCACACAAATATTTCCAGTGCTGTCTGAGTATGGCACTTGCATGGCCACATAGCACTTTGTGCATTAGTACATCAAATGAGGGCCCAGTGCTTGCCACAAAAATACATGTGCATCAAATAGTTCTTGACACATCTTAGTCAAGGGCAATTGTTTTAAGCCATATTTAATACGAATAAAATTTCTGGATTTGGGTAGTCTCTGGGGCTTTCAGAAATCCTTTATCTGTTCCTTTTTGGGTAGTTCCCCCCAATAATCACTCTATCACATCCCCCATGCCTGAAATTTCCTTCCCAAGCTTGTCTGCTTATAACACATCTATGCACCCCTCCTAACTCAGCCCAAATCTGCCCTCTGCATACAAACCCCTGAAGAATTTCTGCCCATTTATGTGCACCTCAAAGATCTCCCTTATTTTAGGTTTCCCTGCAATAGAAGGATCCATTTCTAGTACCATCCATTTATAATATCCAGACTGCTAGATTTTTTGCTGTTTGTGTGTGTGTGTGTGTGTTGTGAATTCAGCAAGTAGACACTTAATTTTTCTCACCTATCTCTGCTATTAGATCATGAGTTCTCAGAGCAGTGTCTTGCTCCACACACCAGCATCAAGCCTGTGCCCGACCTACAGCAGGTGTCTGCACGAGGAGATGGCTTCATTTCTGTGAGCACGTTGCCATATGAGTGCCTCGTGATTACCAAGAGTACTTCCCAGGACACGGTCTGTGCAGGTAGACTGAACTTCCTGCGGCATCGACATCACCTCCTGCACTGCTCTGCCTCTTAGTTCCTTGGATGAATTTATTCCCTTTCTGCTTGTTGAAAATCCACCTGCTACTCAACATGGCTTCCCTCATAGCACTTCCTCTACCAGCCTCTCTCTCTCCTGCCCCAGCTTTCTCTCTGTTGCCATTCGTTAATCTCAAATTTTATCAAAGGTATTTGGTATTTATCTTATTTATTCCTCTGATTATAAATTCCTGAGAAAAGGAGACCTGCATCCTATTAACCTTTATTTCCTATGCCATATTTCCTGAGGAATTAATGAGTATTGTTAGATAATATTCAGAAATATAGACAGAAGTGCTTGTGGCTGAGGAGAGTATCATGACATTTTATCTCCCAGCCAGTGATGGTGAAGATTAGCATGGGCTCTTTCCAAACACTTTACCTTCCCTGGTATCCTACAGCCTACACTGTACATGGGAGATTATATAGTGAAGATCAGGGGTGGGGGTGTCAACTTCCAGCTCTAATACCATCTTTCTGTTGTAATGTAAGTAAGCATTACCATATATGGCTGTAAAAATGTTTTACATGGATCTATCATAAAATACCAGACATTTGAAGAATACTGTCCCATTTTGTTCTCTAAGCACTATGAAAAAAATATGGTCTAACAATATTATTTTGAGTCATGTCATCTAGCCATTTTACCCATAGGAATGTCACCATGATATTATATGTACAAAAGAATTCATCTCCTCATAAGTCATTATAATATAGCAAAAGCAAACTTATTTCAAATGCTAGCAAAACAATCTAATAAAAAAAAAAAAGATCATGTTCTTTGTGTGAGAGACATCTCAAACTATCACTGACATCTCAAATACTACACATTCAAAAGGTGGCAAAGTGGGGCTGATGATGCGTTATGATGTGTGAAAAAATCTGAATGAGATAAATGTTATCAAAAGATTAATGTCGGTTTCTACAGCAGGAGACCTGGATTACAAATGTACCACCTCATCTGGTCTGTGTGCTCTCTGGTGGGTTCAGTGCAAACTACCACAGGGAAGATAAACAGAAGAAAATAATTAAGGGAGCGTGGGGATCATCAAAGCTCCCTGGTGGATTATAAGGTCCTGATGAGTAGATATGGGGTCCGTATTCTCAGTGCTGCATTCTCCAGCCAGGAAGATGTGTACCATCACACGGCACAGATGGTAAATTAGAACAAGTCCTTGGTAATTTGCAGAGCCCAGGGAGACCCCAGTAGTAATACAACAATGGTGATTAAGTGTGGGCTGAACTTTATGAAAAAATACTCTGGTGCACATGGGCCTCACTTGGCCTGGAGTCCAGCTACCGTGATGTCTGCACACAGGGTTGTCCAGCTCCCCTTATGGTGTCCTGTCTCCAGAGTTCTGGCAGAGCATTCAGACTAGTGAGTTCCAACACAGCATGGTTCAGGGCTGGAATGTTTGGCAAAGAAGATCACCTTTCATCTCCTTAAATACAGCTCTCATGCAAATACAGTCTCAAGCCTCACACTGTGAAAGTGCTGTCCGTCCATGTGCTTAGCCATTTCTGCGGCAATGATCATCAGAGGAATCTGGGATGGTCTCCCCTGCTGGAAATCACTGGAAATAACCACAGGGCTACAACTGGAAATAGGGACTACGTTCCACAGGAAATAGAAGCAACATCTCAGGCAAAAGTGTTTTTTCGATTAACCATGAAAATCAATAAAATAGCTGACCCCCAACTTGGAAAAATGCTTTCATCAAAGTATTCTGCTATTTATAATGACAAGCATCAGAGACTTGGAATCAATGAAGCTCAAAGGCTAAAGGATCCTATGTAAAAACCTACCAAGCAGACAACTGCCCCAATTCTTCTTTGCATTTTGGGGCAGATCTAACATGTTAAAAAATAATTAAGGGAACACGTTTCTTATATTTAGTCTGAAAACTGTTTTCTGCACAGTATCTGCTATTACAAACAAATGGATGGAACTGTAATATGTCACTAATTGCATTAGCAACCCTGGTCCTTGCCTTTGGTAGATGTATTTAATTCATTTTATTTTTGTTTCTTCCCTTTTCTCATTTTTTCCCTGTCCCTAACAACTGAGACCTGATTAAAACTTAGAGATCTCAGTACAGGTCCTTGTGGTTGGCACCACCCATCAATCAGGGCTGGCACTTGTGTGTGTGTGTGTGTGTGTGTATATATATATATATATAATACCAAAAATCAATTTACTCCCTCTTTCATTCAATAGCATTTAAAATATCTGAAAAGAGCTGTTATATACTTCCCAACTTTTCTCTCTGCCAAACTGATGGTCAGGAGTCTTCCAAACATTCCTCAACTACCATGATTACCAGATCCTTCACCCTGGGAGCATGCTGATTCCTCACTGCCCACTTAAATTATTTCGCGGAAGTGAAACCATCATTCTGGATGTGGGCTTCCTAGACAGAGAATGAGGTGTATTCCATTCATGAAGTCTGGACATGATCAGCCTCAGGGCCACCTGGGCACATATGACCTTTTGTTATTCAAAGCATCAACTCCTTCCCCGTGCGCTAAGATTTCCTAATTTTCCCATCACTATGTACACTGGAAGGTATTTTATTCCTCACTTTGAGTGAAATTTTCCATTAATTCCATTATTTCCTTATGTGTTTTATCTATCATTCAAATTGAAAAGATCCTGAATCTGTTCTTAGTGATGTATTTTCACTCTTTCAGCTAGTATTATTATGCCCTTACCCAAGATCTGAATAGAAGTCTTTGAATGGTCTAGAATGGAGGAGAGAATCATACAACCAGAAACCTTTCCAATGACTTCAACCCAATAATCGACATCGCTGTAGCCAACCCCACCAGCAATTGTGAAAAGACAACATGCAGCCCATGTTACACTTTCTCAACCGTAAGAGTTATAGAAATTCTTGATCTACACCTGGCTGAGAATTCAGGAGCACCATTTCTAAAGAGTACTTCTAAACACCCATCTAAGAGCAATGCCAGACCAAGATGGATCCAGACTTGCACGTTATCTTGAGAAACTATATTCGCTCTTCATAAATATGCATCAGCAAGATCTTACAAATAATAGAGTTGATTATAAGCTCTGTGTGTCATCAAATTAACAGATCCGTCGTTTCTGCCAGCTTGCTTCTTTCCTTTTCCTGTGAACAATCACATGAGACATTTCTCTAACTCTACAGTACTTCCTTTTAATAAGTCCCACAGGGGCACTACCAGTGATTCAGCCTCCTCTCAGCCCCTCCACTGAAACTCTCAAGTTCCCTTGCACAGACTCCTTTTCTCTCCTGGGGTCTCGATTTCTAATATAAAAGCATGCTCTAACCTTTACACACCAAAACGAGTTTTGACACAGAAGACAGAATGAAGAGTTGGCCGAATCTTTCTACTTTACCTGGACCATCCGCTATTTTGATACCAACCACAATGAGTGAATTTGGTTGTCATTTCAAACATAACTTCTCCATGGTCTTTATATTTTCATGGTCCTGAACCTTCTCCTTGTTCCCTGCTCATGATGGATCCGTCCTTCATGTCACCGATCTTCACCTGTATTCCATTTGCTTAATACATTATAGGGGAGTTGCTTTGCTGGCAAATTGAGTTTCTCGTGGAACCTCTCATGTAACTGTCTCTGTTTTTTGGGGGGAAGTTTCCCATTTTCTCCTCATTGGAGTGATTTGTTTCTCAAAGTCAGAGTTATGGGGGGTGGTTTTATTTAGGAGATGTCTCTTTTTAAAAATTGAAGCCGTGGGATTATATCAATTATATTCTGGATTTTTTGGAAAAATATTCTTATTGACTGCCTCCGTTGTCATTATAAGTAATTTTCCCTCTGTGACTATTCGGTTTATCCTCATAGAGTCCAGAAGACCCTGAAAGTCATGCAAGATCATTCAGCTTGTTAAAAATCCAGTTTTTCTGGAGATCCATAACCATGGAAATGGACAAAGGAACAATTCAAATGACAAGAAATGGAAGGAAAATACTGGCAAGACTGGTAAACAAGAGGTCTGGGAGCAGCAGAGCATGAAGGACAAGATTAGCCATTGTACTGAAAAGGGCACAAAACCCCCTTTGACAGCACGTGCTTTGGGGTGAGGTCTATTCTAGTCCCTTGGGTCATTTCACTTCTAGTTAACCAACCAATTCCACCTCACTGGTCAGAATTAGCAGATAGTGCACAACGTCTTTTATTCTATCTTGCTTTTGAGAAATACAGCTTTTGGCAAAAT
Organism: Ailuropoda melanoleuca; assembly: GCF_002007445.2. Classification (NCBI taxonomy): domain Eukaryota; kingdom Metazoa; phylum Chordata; class Mammalia; order Carnivora; family Ursidae; genus Ailuropoda; species Ailuropoda melanoleuca. The sequence continues at coordinate 699,656 of NC_048235.1, forward strand.
AACACAACATTTGCTCAGATACCCTAGTTATATACGCTAAGAAGTCTGTGTTCTATGTTTAAACTGCCTAGGTTTAAATTCTGTTTGTGATATTATTGATTTTACAATGGTGGACAAATTCCTCATTATTCTAAGTTATTTCTCATCTATAAATAGGAGTGATAAGCACTTCCCATACATTCTGATGAAGATTCAATAAAACTGAAAAATGCCTTGTACATTTTTCATTACCAATAAATAATATCATTCAAATTATTATAACCAAATTAGGCATCTAGGTAATTTTTAGACTATGGTGGTATCCACTCTCTACTTTTTCAAGTATCTGTGCCAGATTAAGGGCTGGAGACTCTATTCCATTTATCCATGTGACTATTTTAGAATTTTCTATAGCCCTGACTCTACTTCTGTTCTGTCTGCTTACCTCAGCTGTGTCTCTATGGGTCCCACAGACATGTGTTCTTACTGAGTTATACTGTGTTACCTATACATCAGCATTCTATTATTCCGGAAAAGAGAAACCTTGCATTGCCATATTCTATGCACAGGCACATCTCATTCCATTTTGCTTTGCAGATATTATTGCCTGTTTACAAAATGAAGGCTTGTGGTAACCCAGCATTGCGCAGGGACACTGGTGCCACTTTTCCAACAGAATTTGCTCACTTTGGGCTCCTGGGTGGCTCAGTCGGTTAAGTGTCTGACTTTGGCTCAGGTCATGATCCCAGGGTCCTGGGATCCAGCTCCACATCAGACTCTCTGCTCAGCGGGGAGACTGCTTCTCCCTCTCCCTCTGCCGCTCCCCCTGCTCATGCTCTCTCTCCTTCTCTCTCTCTCTCAAATAAAATCTTAAAAAAAAGAAAAGAATTTGCTCACTTCATGTCTCCATGTCTCGTAATTCTGACAATATTTCAAAACTTTTCATTAGGGTTCTATTTGTTATGTGATCTGTGATCAGTGATCTTTGCTATTACTGCTGGCACTGGTTTGGAGCACCACAAACTATGCCCATGTGAGACAGTGGGTGTCACTGACATGTGGTGTGTGTGCTCTGATTGCTCTACTGACCAGCCATTCCCCCATCTTGTTCCCTCTCCTCCAGCCGCCCTATTCCCTCAGACACAACAATATTAAAATTAGGCTAAAAATAACCTATGAGCTCTAAGTGTTCAAATGAAAGAGTCACACATCTCTCATTTTAAATCAAAACCTAGAAATGATTAAGCTTACTGAGGAAGGCATGTGGAAAGCCTTGATAGGCCAAGAGCAAGGCCTCTTGTGCCAAACAGCTAGCCAAATTGTGAATGCAAAGGAAAAACCCTTGGAGAAAATTAGAAATGCTATTCCAATGAGCACACAAATAATAATAAAATGGAACAGCCTTATTATTGCTGGTATGGAGAAAGTCTGAGTGGTCTGGACAGAAGATCAAACCGGCCACACCATTCCTTTAAGCCTAAGCCTAATCCAGAACAAGGCCTAAATTCTCAGTTCTGTGAAAGCTGGGAGAGGTAAGGAAGCTGCAGAAGAAAAGTCTGAAGCCAGCGGAAGTTGGCTGGTAAGGATTAAGGAGAGAAGCCATCTCCGTAAGATGAAAGGACAAGGTGAAGGAGCAGGTGCTGATGGAGAATTCAGGAAGGTGGCTACACTCAACCACAGATTGTCAGTGTAGACCAAACAGCCTTCTGTTGGGAGAAGATGCCATCTAGGACTTTCCCAGCCAAAGAGACGTCAGTGCCTGGCTTTGAAACTGCAAAGGACAGGCTGGCTCTCCTGTGAGGAGCTAATGCAGCTGGTGACTCTAAGTGGAAGCCAGCGCCCACGTACCATTCTGAAAATCTAGGGCCCTTCAGAATCATGCTGAGTCTACTTTGCCTGTGCCCTGTACATGGAACAACACAGCCTGGACGATGGTACATCTGTATACAACATGGTTTACTGATTATTTCAAGCCCCCTGTTGAGACCTAATGCTCAGGGAAAAAAAGATTCCTTTCAAAATATTGCTGCTTACTGACAATGAGCACTTGGTCACCCGCGAGCTCCAATGGAGACAGACAATGGGATTAATATGGTTTTCATGTCTGCCAATGCAGCATCCATACTGCAGCCCATGATCAAGGAATCATTCAACTTTCAAGTCTTACCATTGAAGGAATGCATTTCATAAGGCTATAGCTGCCATAGATGATGAGTTTTCTGAAGGCTCTGGGCAAAGTAAACCAAAAACCTTCCAGAAAGGATTCACCATTCTAGGTGCCATTAAGAACATATGTGATTCATGAGAAGGGGTCAGATTATCAACACAAATGGGAGTCTGGGAGAAGTGGATTCCCATCCCCATGGATGACGTGGAGGGTTCAAGTAACCATAGAGGGGGTGGAAGGAGCCAGAGAACGAGAATCAGAAGTGAGCCTGCAGGTGGACCTGCACTGCTGTGCTCTCAGGATCAAAGTCCAACAGATGAGGGGTTGCTTCTGTGGATGAGCAAAGACGGCTTCTTGAGATGGAATCTACTCCTGGGGAAGATGCCGTGAAGACTGTTGAAATGACAACAAAGGATTCAGAACATTACATAAACTCAGTTGATAAAGCAACAGCGGGGTTTGAGAGGTCTGACTTCAATTTGAAAGTAGTTCTGTGGGAGGTAAAATGCTATCAAACAGTATCACCTGCTGCAGACAAACTGTGAAAGGAAGAGTCAATGAATGTGGAAAACTTCAATGTTCTTATTTTAAGAAATTGCCACAGCCATCCCAACTTAAGCAACCCCCACCCTGATCAGCCAGGAACCACCAAAACTGAAGCAAGACTCTCCATGAGCGAAAAAGATTACAACTCCCTGAAAGCTCAGTGGATGGTTAGCATTTTTGAGCAGTAATGTATTTTTAAATTAAGGGATATACATAATATAATAAAAAATTATTATAAAAAAGGATATACATTTTTTAGACAATGCTATTGCACATTAATAGACTACAGAATAGTGTAAACATAAATTTTACATGCACTGGGAAACCAAAAAAATTCACTGGGCTCACTTTATTGCTATATTTGCTTTATTATGGTGGTCTGGAACCAAATCCACAGTATCTCCAAGGTAGGTCTATATTATGAATTAAACTTTCAAGTCTCAGTGGTATCTGTGAAACCATATATACTGAGTTTTTAAAATCTTTATACTAATTGTATTACTCATTCTTTACTCATTGGTTTGTGAACATATGTGGCTGTGTCATATCTAATACTGTTCTAATAGTTTTTCTTTAAGATTCTCTGCCTCTTCCAATTTCATTGTTCCTTATATTCTAGATCCAGGTTCTAGAACACTAATGCTTCATACATGATTGTCCAGACATATTTACTCTTTATTTTCGGTTTAAAATTCCTTCTGAACACTCCCTCTCCCAGAAGCTTCTAAGACATACTGCATCACACCAAAGCCACACTTCTGGGCACCTTGGCCCTGCCAACCATGCACTATGTTGCTCAACCTTTCTACTTCAAAGTCCCACCTTCAGTCAGAAGATACCACGGAAAGATGAAGGCTTACTTGGGATCAGTAAGACTCCAGCAGACCCCATGATAGAACAGTTCCAGAAATTGGATGTGCCACTCAAACTCCCGGAGGCCACAATAACCCTCTTACTTAATGAGGTTTTAGTCAGCAATACAGCCCTAATCAAATGTAAATTGCCATTGCTTTCCATCTTCACAATCATAGCAGTGATTTAAGTTTCTTAGATCATCCGGTTCCCTTCTATGGTGCTGACGTCACTCATGAGAACCGAGAGCTGCCTTAAGGAGAGTGGTACTCAATGACCAGACACCCCATAAGAACATTTAGGAAGGCACAGACGATCTCAGAAACACTAAGGACTCTCAACGCGAAGCACCATGCATAGCCCGAGGAAGTTTTGCAGTTTACGGAAAACTGTACTGACCACACCCATCAAGAATATACGCGTATACACACAAGAAGCATGCTAACAGCTTTCATGTAGGGATGATGGTGAGTTCTAGAAAGCAGGCGCCATTTTATGGATAAGAGTGAGAAACTCCTTTTGCTGGTTGATTTTCTCTGGAATTCCTACTTAGTTTCATTCTCTTGTTTTTTTTTTTTTTCTTTTTTCCCCCAATTCTCCTGAGTATTTCTTCAAATCACCTCAAGTAAAAAGAACAGATTTTTACTATTCAAAATTTACTGGTCCTGGCTCCATTCCTGAGTGATTTCCAGCCCACAAGAGAGTCAGAGACTTAAACTTTCCAGATTCTACAGCTTTTGAGTGATTACAGAATTACTGAGATCCCAGAAAGAGGTCAAGAGCGCGAAAGGCAGTTAACATATTTTACAAATTACTTGGAGACCTACAGGTTCATTATAAATCAGTATACTCTAAGCTGCCTATTCAACAATTTCCTTATGTTTATTCACACAAGATTTTTTCAATGAAAAAATTTTCAACTCCATTTTTAAAAATAAGCATGCAGAAAATTTTCATCGTGGGGCAAAGGAAGAACAAGTTATTGTACACACGTTCCATTTGAAATAACTCATTGTACTTACGTTGATTGGTCTTACTTCCACTTAGTGACAGAATCTTAAAAGTTTTAAAAGATAAAGTGTGTAATATTTTTTAACATCATTTTTGTATGTCCTAAAATCCTGATGACATTAAGTGCAGTGATATCCTCAGCACTGTATAATAGTGTTTAAGTCACTTAAGGCAATATGTGACTTTCATTTATTGGTCAGATTTAAAAAAAAAAATCCCTTCAGCTACTTACAGAAGAAGTCCCAGTGTGAAGCGGAGTGTTGAAGCCTGAGGAAGGATTTAGTAGCTTTGTGGGAACATTTACAGGAAGAAGTGCTATGCTTTGCCCACCCGTGCTGTATTTTTAAGGCTTACATGAATGAAAGAAGTGCCAGATGATAGATGAATTTACCCAGACATCGCGTTTCCATGCCACTCCAGAGTCCATTGGCTAAGCATTCTCTGACGTGAGACCCCACAAGGGTATAGCCCGTGTTGCACGTAAATATGGCCGTGGCCCCATAAACCGTCAGTGTGCCAATCTTGTTACCGTTTGGGGGAAAGGAGAGGCTTCCGCAGGAGATCACTAGAAGAAAAACAAAAAGCGAATATTATTTCAAGTCCACAGATTATTCTTTTGCTTAAAAATGACAAAATCTTCAGTATTAATGTTTATTTGGGACAGGGATGTCTGCTTAGGTTGGGTAGGTCGACCACATAGGAAGCTTAATTTTCCTTTTCTTATACCCCTGAAATGAAAATGTGAGCAGTTAGAGCAGATTCCAAGGCTCAGCAGTGTATAGACATCACCCCACAAGCAGGCCGGTCGAACGTGTGGGCTGCCTGCCCGCCCTCCTGTGTGCATCGGCCGTGGGAACCACACAGCAGTCACTGGACATGGGAATTACGGAACTGTGGGAATTAAGGAACAAAGAGTGGTCTTCCTCAAGTCAATTAGCTGCTGCACAAAACTGAGGACGCTCGCTCCCATGGAAGGCCTGAGTTCACCGTTTCTTTCATCGACTTGCATGATCTGTTGGGATCGAGAGCTCCATAAAAATGCTGACTATGCGGCCATGTGGAGACTTCCCGAAAATTAAGAAATACAAAATCCAGGTTTCAGTGGTTGCTGGGTGACCATATGTCCCCAGTGTACACCTGTTTTCCCAGCATGATCATTAACAGGGTCCACTTTCAACCTCAAGATGACTCCAGCTGGGGAGACAGAGTCAATGATCGCTTTCATTATTGATCCTTATTGCACTGCCCAACTCCCCACACTCCAAACCCAGAAACCTTTGAGCACAAAAGGTCAGTGTAATCTTAGGGGAAGAAGAAACCACAAAGTCATCAAGACTAGCTGCTCTGCAGCAGCTTATGAGTGCCCCACACACGTAAGAACCAGGGTGTGAGAGCCACTCTAAGAGGAGCACAGAGTTCCCGCTGCACTGAGTTATCACGCGTAAGGGGCTTCGGAGAAAGGTAGCAAGTAGCTAACAATGACTGTGACCCTGGTAATAGTAAACTGATCAGAGGCGGTAAGACGATTAAGAACCCAGATTCTAGCTGCAGGCAACTTAGGTTCAAAGCTAGCTTTGCCATTCCCTCCTCCAAGTCCCTGGGCTCTCATGAGCTCCTCTCTTGAGGCTTGATAGCGGCACCTGCCCCACAGAACTGGGCACTGGATTCAAAGACAGGACACATGCAAACAGCAAAGCAATGCCTTGCGCATGACCAGGGCTCAGTCAGGGTGACCTAGCGCGAAGCAGATCTGGGACCTATTCTGTGAACTGAGTCAGTGGGAACACCCTTACTGATAGTTCGAGTGAAGGCAGAGTTTACAGGTGTTCCCTTTAGACCAGTCTTTTGCATCAGGCTGATCTTACTCTGTTATCATAACTGCGGTTCCACTTCAAACAGACAGACACAGCCAAGTGGTATGCGTTCTAGGGGATTGCTCACTGGGAATTTGGACAGTTCAGCTCCAGAGTAGGTCGTGATCAGAATGTTATTGTTGTTGATTTATTAGTTTCTGGGGTCCCTAAACTCTTAGACGTTTACATCTCATGCATTTAGTAATGTTGTTAACATGTTTGCTATACCAGATGTTAATGAATTCCAGTAGAATTTATTTATCTATTTATTTTTTACAGTTTATTGTGAACTTTTTATTAAGCCTTTCCCATACTATGAACTTCACCTTGAGTTATGGTATTTAAAGATCCATGTGTAGCCATTTAGGATAATTGATCAAGTTTTGAAAATTCTGCACAGCTCAGGAAAGTGTTAACTAGCAATGAGGTCTGGGCACACATCCTCAGAGGTTTTAATGCACCCACAGTGGAAAACTAGCAGAAAGGCTCACTCTGCTTTGCTTCTGCCGCGTTCTTTCAGCCTCTGTTCAGAATATCCCGCGAATGAACATATTTTAGGTCTGTCCTCTACTGAGGTTCACTAGATTGTAAAGAAGAGCTAATGGAGCAAACTTTCAGCTTTTCAGCAGCTGGATAATGGGGCCTCAGATGGCGGAGTTTCACTTGGCAGGAAACCCAATACATTAATGAGGATAGCAGCGCTAATTTGGAAAACTACCCTGATTGAAAGGGAGAACTCCCCAACACATTCACACACTCACACACACAACTTTGTCAAATATCCAAGGTAAAGCCTCATTTCCATGTTCTTTTCTCCCCTCAAGTTTTCAAAATGAACTGTTTGCCTTTTTCCCTTCTGTTAAAGACATATTCGTGCACACAGTCGAAAGTGCCACCTCTGAATTGTCAGAGTGCGGTTCACACACAGAGGATGTGAGCCAGAGGCACCCCGCCTGCCCCCCAGCTCTGCCCCGACGTGCTGTCCATATGGTATTCTCTCACTGTTCCCAGGGATGACAAACCGACAAGCCGTGTGTCTCTCCCCGCAGGGAGGCCTCCTTCTTCTTGTCTTCAGTTCCAAGAGTACATTCATATTGAAATCCTTGACTTTGAAAAAAAATCATATTGTGACATAGCGTTTCTCATGCCTGCAAGGCCAGCGTTCCTATTGAAAATACAGATACTGTTGGTAAGTGTGGCAAATAAATATAAGGTCAAGAGTAGGGACTTTCAAATGCATTCAATCCAGAAGACGCCTACTGAACACGCAGATGAACAGCAAACACAGGATGTGACGTGCCTATGAACGGGGCCAGGCCGTCTACCATGAAGAAAGGTCAACAGACACATGATCCTTTGGAGGTATGTGAAGGCATGCTGTGTAGACCACAGTCTGGATTCACTCTATTAGGCCCAGAGGAATGAAGCCAAGAAGCCTCGATATAAGTCAACAAGAAGGCCTTGGTCAAAGTGAAATATTCAAACGTGCAATCAGCTGCCCCTGGGCTCACGAGTGCCCCTAGAGTTATTTCATGCCGACGGGACATTTATTTGTGACTACACTGAAGAAAATTCAACTTTAGGTTGCTCTGAATGATGATCGATGTCCACTCCAACATGGAATGGAGTGAGAATGTTCTTTCTGTAGTTTCTTCAGACTGATGAATCTGGCTGATGGACAGATGCTACCCATGTGCTGTGCGCATCAATCCATTTTTAACAGAAGGGAAAAGGCAAACAAAAAATTCATTTTGAAAACTTAATGATCATCCAGGTGCACCCCCAGTTACAAATAGAAGGTAATCAAAGACTGGCCTTCCTTCTTCACCATTTGATCCAGGTCTAATTTAAGAGAACTCTTTAAATTAGCAGTTAGGAAGGAGCCATGGTTCAGGCTGTGTTCTCTGAATATCTACAATATAACGAAATCCCGGTGTAGTGCTGTCTGTGAGTTGCATGTAAAATTTAAAATGCAAAGATGATTTCTTCTTGAGTCACGGAATTCCGTGATAAATACTTTTCTTTCTTTTTTTTGATAAATATTTTTCTTACTTTTTAAAGCAATAAGTCAAGCAATAAAGAAATATAACAAGAAGAAAGCAATAGGCCCCCCCTTGGATGTAATCCTTGTGCTGGGGAGATATACGGACACCCCGGAGATGGAACTTTAATCTGGTGTTCTTGTCTCTGTAGGGATGACCCCTGGAAATTGGTTCTCCTGGAAGAGAGTGACTGCTAAGCTCACAGTTTCAAGGTGGGACTAGGTCTCCCGTCCTCTTCACCTGGGTTTGGTCTCAGGTAGCCTGGAGTTAGGATAATACAAACCCTTCAAAGAGTGGTGACTATCCACTGATTTCATGCTTATTATGGATATACTCAGGGCGGTCAAGGATCATGTCTTCATCTGGGGCTAAACGGACAAGCAGAATAGGGTATCCTAGTACTCCAGCCCTTAAGCAAGTGGATAACGAAAGAATTAGGTCCAGGTGGTCTTGTGGACAGGGACATTCTAAGACGAGACACAGGCAAACACCACCACAAATAAATCCTTAGTTACACCAATGATTGGAAAAATGACACACTTGAAGATTCTATTGGTCCAGTTCCAATAAAATGTTGAGAAAGACTTGGTATTTCTTTTGTGACGAAGCTACCACAAAATGGCAAATTGGGCTTAGGAATGTGTCATTTAAATTAATTTCAAGTAAGAAATTAAATAGCATTTGAACTTCTTGGGGCTTAATCATGCACTTACTTAATTGCAAAGTATTCTGCTTCCAGGATTCATATCAGGGTTTTCTGAGTATATGTTGGCAAGGTAGCAAAATAGGAGATAAATGTAATTTAAACATATTTTAAATATGTATGTATGTATAAATGTGTTATAGCAAGGATGAACTAAAACATGCCTTTATTTTTTTATTATGTTCAATTAACCAACATATAGTACATCATACTTTTATTTTTATTTTTTTTATAGAACCCAGAAAATATCATATATGTGTTAAGGCTGTAAAATTTTTTCACTTTATTTTTGGTAATAATCAGTCATTACTGTGTACAGAAATATGATATTATGGTAAGGTGTAATTATCTTACGGTTATTTTAAATAAATGAATAAAGATTTTTCTCCATTTAAATTTAAACGAATCAATATAAATACATCAAAATAATTCTTGAATTTATGTTAAAAATTTTAAAAAGGTCTTTGTGGCAAGCAGAGTTCAAAGATGGTACCCTAAGATTTCTGCCCCCTGGTGTAAAATTCTCTCCCTTTGGTGTAGGCAGAACCATGATGAGGTTACGAATGCTTTCTTTGAGTTAATCCAAATGGGGTTATCTGTTGGTACTGACCCAGTGAAGGAACCCTTAAAGGAACTGAGTTCTTCCTGGAGCCAGAGATTTGAATCACAGGAGGGCGTGGAGGGATGGGCAGTGAACTGGAAAGAGCTATGCATGGCCCCCTGGAGCTGTGGGCATTTCCCAGTTCACAATCAGCAGCAGTGTGAGCCCTCAGCGGTAAATTGCACAGACATGAATTCCACCAACGAACAGTGTGGCCCATCCTCCCCCAGCGGGGCTCCAGATAAGGAGGAGGCCAACACCTTGATCTCAATCTTCAGCAAAGGACCCAGGTAAAAAGTAGCAAACATCTGCCCCCGGAAACTGTGACATAACAATTCTGTGTTGTTTTACGTTATGTTTGTAATGATTCCACAGCAACAGAGAATGAAGACAGGTCCTTAATAATGTTTAACGCTATGAGGTACATGGGATGAATGATCTTGAGAACCACTACTGTCAAACAGGCTGGGATATACGTCCCATAGAAGTTTACAGAATGACATCGGTGAAGGGGTTTCTAGGCTTGTGTTCTCTAGAATCACTTCTGGAACATTTCAATCAAAGAGAGGACTGGGGAGGGGGGGTGTTAATACTCCAAGAAACAAACTGAGGGTTTCAGAAGGGAGGGTGTGGGGGATGGGTAGCCCGGTGAAGGGTATTAAGGAGGGCACGTATTGCATGGGTAACACTGGGTGTTACACGCAAACAATGAATCATGGAACACTACATCAAACACTAAGATGTACTGTATGGTGACAAACATAATGTAATAATAATTAAAAAAGACTGCTGAGATTTCAGATTGTACCACACTTTGAACACAATGTTAGGCATTGTGATAAGTCAGTGATGCATAAATGTTTCTGAAAAGAGAACATCTTTGATCATTTTTTTTTGCTAGTGTGAAACTTAAAAACAAATCAGTGAAGATAGACATTAATCAAAAATATCCATATCAAGTCTTTTTTGGGGAAGAAAACAGAAAAATTTCAGTTTGGTCACAAAAGCCATAATAGGCTTAGTGTCAGCTTCCCTCTCCACTGATAACATGAAAAACATGATGCATACCCTTGGGCACACATGTGGGTCTCTAACACCATTTTCCAACAAAAGGGCTCCTTGGAGAATGGCTGATTCTATGTTTAAGTAAGGAAAAAAAAAAAAAAAACCTCAGGATGAGCATAAAACATCTTGTCCTTATGAGAAAACAGGTTATCTGGGAAGGGCACCGGTCACTCACCTCGACATCTGGGCCTCTCTTCGCCTACGCTCCAAGTTCCGTTAGCTTGGCACTGTACCAGCCTTGGGCCCTCCAGGTAATAACCAGGACTGCAGCTGAGCACCACTTGAGCTCCATACTCATTCAGCGATCCTGAAACCAGCCTCCAGGTGACATGATCTGAGAGCTGAGCTTCAATGCTGGGACAAGTTACCGCTAGAAGGAAACATACATGACATCACCATTTTTTTCTCAAGGGATCAGATCATGGTAATGGTAAGACCCTTCTATACAAAACTGATCTTGTTGGGCAAAACAGAAGACACTACCTATGATTTCAGGCACTTCGCTCTACTACCCACGTGCCACAGGGGGGCGATCATATATATAAAATACACTTGATAGCCTCACTGTAAGGGCATTGGTGATCCTGCAGTGACAGTGTGATGTAAAGGGCGAAATCGCCCACACAAAGTTGCACAGTTCATTTGGATGGAAAGTCTTCACCAGCTAAGTGAACATACGCATAGAAAAATCTTACCTATAATTTGTCTCCATTCCCTCTGAGAAACTTGGAATAGAATTGAGTAATTGAAAACCAGCTTGGATACAAATTATCAGAAAATCAGATGCCCTCATTCCTTTCCTCCCTATGAAACACGCCTATGTAATATATTCCGTATGTTACTGGATTTATAGGCATAAAGCTTTTATATGCACACTGCATTAAGACTGTGCAGAAAAATGTTCAGTAGGTATCAAAGGAGACAATCTTTTCCTGCTCTTAGGAGAAGGCCTAGAATTACAGTAACTCCTTAATAAAGAGCAGTAGCTATAAATGTAACAACGGTGATAATATTAGTGAAGGTGGTAGTCTTGCCATTCTGGAGTGGGCTTGAAGGGATCTGCAAATATGCTGAAAATACATGCAAAATTTAATGTATGTGAGTATATATATTTTCTGAAAGGTATAAGAATATTTGAAACCAATTCTACAAAGTTAGAACTCAGAACTCCACTTCTTCGAATATGAAAATCCACCACAGTAAAACAGCTTCAGAATTGACCCCACAGATTAATTTATTGAGCCATGAAGATGTAGCTAGAGAAACCACAGCTTTTTCAGAATGATATTAATAAATAATTTCACTTATTTAAAAGTAAATTAGGGCGCCTGAGTGGCACAGCGGTTAACCATCTGCCTTCAGCTCAGGGCGTGATCCCAGCGTTGTGGGATCGAGCCCCACATCAGGCTCCTCTGCTATGAGCCTGCTTCATCCTCTCCCACTCCCCCTGCTTGTGTTCCCTCTCTCGCTGGCTGTCTCTATCTCGGTCAAATAAATAAATAAAATCTTTTTAAAAAAAGTAAATTAAATTAAAAAGTAAATTCTATACAAGTTTATTATAATTGAATTAGGCATATCCAAATGTTTACAAAAATCTCATTGAATCTTGTATCAGTAACTTACCAATACTACGTGCAAATAAACAAAAAAAGGCACTTTTGGCATTACTGTGATAATAATATCAATGAGGTTTAAAATATGAAAAAGATTTGCTAATTCAAAAGTAATCCTTAGATCTATTTCTTTTAAATATTTTTAAATAAAACGATTATCCAAAATTTACATGGATTCAAAATGGATATTCAAAAGTTCTACATGTGAAACCTAACACCATAAAAATCCTAGAAGAAAACACAGGCAATAATTTCTTTAACTTCGGCTGTGGAAACATTTTTCTAGGTATGTCTCCTTCGGCAAGAGAAGCAAAAGCAAAATTAAATTATTGGGGCTTCACCAAAATAAAAAAGCTTCTGCACAGCAAAGAAAACCATCAACAAAGCAGAAGACAACCTACTGAATCGGAGAATATATTTGCAAATGACACATCCCATAAGGCATCCACATCCAAACTATGTAAAGAACCTACATGACTGGACACCAAATAACCCAATTTAAAAAAAGGGCTGATGACCTGAAGAGACACTTTTCCAACGAAGATTATATAAGGCCAACAGACACATGAAAAGATGGTCAACATCACTCATCACTAGGGAAATACAAGTCAAAACCACAATGAAATACGACATCACACCTGTCATAATGGCTAGAATCGAAACTCAAAAAACAACAAATGTTGGTCAGGCTGTGGAGAAAGGGGAACCCTCATGTACTGTTGATGGGAATGCAGACTGCTTCGGCCACTCTGAAAACAGCATGGGGGTTCCTCAAAAAGTTAAAAAAAAGAATTACCATTTGCTCCAGTAATTGCACTACTGGGTATTTACTCAAGGAAAACAAAAACACTAATTTGAAAAGATAATGGTCCCCTTTGTTTATTGCAACATTATTTACTATAGCCAAGAATATGGAAGCAGCCCAAGTGCCCATGGATAGATGAATGAATAAAGATGTGGTGTACACACACACACACACACACACACACACACAGGAATATATACTCAGCCATAAAAAAGAATGAAATCTTGCCATTTGCAATGACATGGATGGAGCTAGAGAGTATAATGCTAAGTGAAATAAGTCAGGGAAAGACAAATACCATATGATTTCACTTATATGTGGAATTTAAGAAACAAAACAAATGAACAAAGAAAAAGGGGACAAATGAAAAGACTCTTATATATGGAAACAAAGTGGGTGGTCGCCAGAGGGCAGGTGAGTGGGAGATGGGGCAATGGGTGAAGGGGATTAAGAGCACACTTCTCGCGATGAGCACTGCTTGAGTAAGCTACAGAAGTGTTGAGTCACTAGATTGCACACCTGAAACTAATATAACACCATATGTTAATTATAACTGAATAAAAAGTAACAAAATTTATATGGCTATTCAAGCATTTTACCTATTGATACAAGTAAAAATTTTCTCTAACTGGAATGTCTTTAGAATTCCAGGCAGGATGGCTATTTCTGAAAAGTCTTTAGGGCCTTTAACCTTGTAAATCCGTAACTCAGCTTCAATCCCACTGCCTATTTCAAAAAGATTCATTTCATTTCACCAAGAAAAGTGCTTCTAAAACGAACTTGATTGTTTTCAGTTGCCTGAGCTCACTTGTACAGCTCTACTTGGCCAGGAAGGCTCCGACGGGAGCGGCACGTGGAACTGGTGGTTTTCTAGGGCTGGCGTTACCTACAGTGGTGATCTCCAAACTCTGGACGAGTACCTCTTCCTTCCTGAAAATGCTATTTGGTTTGCTTTGTAATTGTCCGATTCTGGCTTAATTGTCCGCTTGAATCTCTTTCTCCCTGGTAGGCTAGAAGCTCTTTCACTGTAAACACTATGTCTTTTCACCTTTTTTCTTGAGTATAATGTCTGCCCTTAAACAGGTGCCGATGACATATTTGTAAATGTGTGTGTGTGCGTGGATCTGCTTTGAAAAATAATGTGCCAAGAAAATGTAGAAGAAAAAAAAAACCCACAAAAAACCAAAAAACCAAACCAAAGCAAACACGAAGAAGTGGTGATAAAAGCATGGGGTGCTACCTGAGTAAAGACAGAGGTGAGACTGGAATAGATATTTAGTGTGAAAGTCCATCTGGCCTTTTGTTCGCCAAAGACAGGGCAGGGGGAGGTTCTCAGAAATCGCTGCCATTGTGACTCTGTTGAATATTTTCAAAGATGCTCTTAGGGGAGCAAGAGTAGCAAATGTCTGAGTGTGAGCGAGTGAGGACATGGGCTGGGCGCTGAAATCCCCAGGAAGGTAAACATGTTGGTGTGAGAAGACAGTTTCCTCCAGGCAGCAGGGAAAAGGGGGCCACTTGGACAGTCTTCTCCAAGTGCATGTCCGTGTTCACATGCAAAGACACCAGCAGCCCCAGAAACCGGTGCTTCTGGTGGGGGTGGGGCATAGGAGGCTGTGCCTGCGGTGGCCTTGGCCTACTGGCAGGGGAACCCCCAATCCTGTGCCGAATTCTGGGCCTTGTGCAAAGAAATGGACTCAAGTTGACACAGGACACTTTGCAGGTGCCAAATACCGCCCCCTTTCTCCCCGTGGCGTTTCTGTGAGGTGAGCATCCCAGTTGCCCAGGTCAGAAACCTGACCCCAGTTTCCATGGCTTTTCTCCTCAACCCTCCCCAGCGGGGACAGATCCGCTGGCCCTCCCCATGCCACGGTCCTCTCCTGCACACGTGCATCCCACCGCCTTACCCCTCATCCACAAGCAAGCTCTTAAATTTGGTGAAAAACTCCACCTGTGTACCCTTAAAGGAATTAAAAAAAAAGTATGTATTTTTCTCCTTGAACTTTTTCATTAAAAACCTAAAAAGCTGTTCTCATTAGTTTAAATAATTGACAGCATATGACAAGCAAATTATGGCAACTATTTATATCTGAAATAAAAAATCACTTTTCCTAAGATCCAAGACAATAACAAACCCAGAAATTTGACACTTCTAAATATTCGTTTTTACACAATACACGGCTACCCCCAAATTTACTTCATTCTGTGTTCCCTTGAACTGTTCCATTCCACAGTCCCCACAGAAACATATTATAATGTGATTTTAGGTTCGAAAGTCCTTTATAACCAGTCCTGCAATATTTAGCAGCAGCAAAATTTTGTTGTCATTTTGTTAATAGTATATAATTGATTAAAGACATAATCATTTTTATAATTATTTTAAAGGAAGAAAGTGGCATTTCATTGGCAATACATTGTGCTATTCATTTTAATATACATTCATGATGCATCAGTGACAGAGAGATAAGCCTTTTTTATTTATGCTTTACTGATTTTTAGAAAGTGACCAGTTTGTCAATTTTATTGCCATTTTTTTACTTTTTACAAGTGTTTTGTTGTATTTTATTCATGTTAAGAAAACCTGACATAAATAAGAGAAGGTAAACAAAATAGTTTGTTAGAGTGATCTTTATCAATCCTTCGCACTCTTCTCTGGCTGTAACACCAAATATCACCATTATCAGAAATTGTTTGATACACAGCTCCTTAAATTTATTGAAAACAAAGAGCTGGAAGCCACTAGCCTTGCACAAAGAAAGCCACTGGTTTCTCCACACTCGTACTAATGCTCTGTATTTTTACCTCCATTTGGTGCTCTGACAGTTTTCGGTCTGTTTATTTCTCTTTGTTGTTGTGGTTTGGATTGCTGGTTTCTTTCTGCTTTTTAGGTATTCAGGTAAATTTGTATGGAAACATCCAGACAGAAAGTGCACAAATTACTATTACACAGTTAAACAGATTTTTACATAGTAAACACACCCTCGTGTGATCGGCAACCACATGAAGAATTGGAACATTAGCTACACCCCAGAAACCCACCCTGGGCCCCCATCAGCACCGCTCTCCACACAGGCTTCAAGGACAGAGGGGCTATAAACCAACTTCTAAGGACATACACCTGTTTTCTGACACTACACAACCTTTGCACATGTCCTTGGATGAACGCATTCATGTGTATCTGTGGGGGTCTTTCTCAATGTGGTGTATTCAGCATTCACACACAGGACCGAGTCTTCTCCCAAAAGAATGTAACAACTCCCCATGTTCGCCAGCAACATATTAGAACTCCAGTTGCTTCACGTTCTTGTCAACACCTGCTATCCAGTCTTTGTTATTCTTTAAACTTGTCAGTTCCAATGTGGAAGGCTAGTGGTATCTACTAGATATTCTGCATTCTTCTTACTGGAGTTCTCTAAACGGTCTGTGTTTGATACACATCCTTCAAATATCTTCGCCCTTTCTGGGTTTGCCTCGACCAGGCTCTTAGACATGTGCTTTGAGAGATGGAATATTAAAATTTAATGGAGTCCCATTATTTTCTTTTCCCTTTCGTACCGGGGATATGGGTGTCCTTTTGAAGTCCTTCCCTTACCCAAGCTCATGCAGGGGGATTGACGGAATCCGTGAGGCTGTATTTTCAAAGAAGCTGTAGGTTTGACCTTTCTCACTTAGGTCTATAATCATCGTGCATCGATTTTGTACATGTGGAGGCATAGGGACTCAAGACTCATCTTTTCTTTATGGGTTTCCAATGCACCACTCACTCCAAGGACCACCTTTCCCCACATTGTGCCTTTGTCAGAATTCAACCCAATGTGTTCCTGGGCTCTATTCTCTGCCCCTGGTCTGCCTGTCCTCCCTAGTCCCAGTACCACACTGTTTAATTCCAGCGCCTGCATAGTGAAACCAGACATCAAGGCTCTAAGACATATATGGTTTGTGAGAATGCAGGCAGATGTCTCTTTTGTGAAGACACTTGGAAGGAACAAGGAGAGAGAAACACCCTGTGTTAGAGAACCACTCAGACAAGGTGACCCAAAGGAAAAGTTAATTGGGGGGGTTTAGGATTTGGACTTTGAGCTCTTAAAACTTCCTTCTCTCACAGACTTCGGGGAAAGTTTGCATTCCTTAGGGCTGTGGTTCCCTGGTCCGAAGTCACTGTAAAGAAGACTGGAGGATCCAGCCTCCCTTACCTGCCAAGACACACCTGCTGTGATCTCCCCAAATGACATGGGCACTACTGGGTATTTTTCTCCATGGGGACGTCCTCATTCTGTGACATTATGCACAGCAGAAGAATGGGGTAGGTGTAACTGAGCATTTGTGGAATGGCAGCGTCAGGGAAGCTGGAGCTATGAGCTCGAGCAAGGAGCAGGAGAGTAGGATGCCCAGGAGGCAGGAAGGGAGGAGTGCGCTGAGGTCCCTTGTGGGGGCGGGGGCGGGGGGGGGAGTTCCTGTGGGTTCCTACTCTGGCCCAGGGCTGCTCCCACTGGTCAGAAGCCAGCTGGTTCTGTTGATCTGCTCTACTGTTCTCCTGGTTTCTAATTCATTGATCTCTGCTCTAATCTTGATCAACTGCTTTCTCGAGCATAGATTAGGCCTGTTCTTCTGTTGCTGTTCCAGCTTCTTGAGGTGAGAACATAAAAACTACATTTTAGATTTTTCTATTCTTCTGAGTGAGGCTTGGATGGCTATGTATTTTCCCCTTAGGACTGCCTTTGCAGTGTCCCCTAGGTTTTGGACCATTGTGTTTTCATTCTCGTTGGTCTCCATAAATTATTGAAATTGATTTTTGATTTCCTGGTTTATCGACTCATTCTTGAGCAGGATGGTTCTTAGTCTCCAAGTGTTTGAGTTTCTTCCAAATTTTTCCTGTGGTTGAGTTCCAATTTCAAAGCATTGTGGTCTGAGAATATGCAGGGAATAATTTCAGTCTTTTGGTATCAGTTGAGATCTGTTTTGTGACCCAGAGTATGGTCTATTCTTGAGAATGTTCCATGGACATTAGAATAGAATGAGTATTCTTTGGTTCTGGGGTGTAGTGTTCTATATATATCTATGAGGTCCAACTCGTCTAGTATGGCATTCAAAGCTCTTGTTCAAAATCATTAGCCATCAGGGAAATTCAAATCAAAACCACACTGCGATACCACCTTACTCCAGTTAGAATGGCAAAAATTGACAAGGCAAGAANAAACAAATCATAAAATGTTCTGGGGTGTAGTGTTCTATATATATCTATGAGGTCCAACTCGTCTAGTATGGCATTCAAAGCTCTTGTTCAAAATCATTAGCCATCAGGGAAATTCAAATCAAAACCACACTGAGATACCACCTTACGCCAGTTAGAATGGCAAAGATAGACAAGGCAAGAAACAACAATTGTTGGAGAGGATGTGGAGAAAGGGGATCCCTCCTACATTGTTGGTGGGAATGCAAGTTGGTACAGCCACTCTGGAAAACAGTGTGGAGGTCCCTTAAAAAGTTAAAAATTGAACTACCCTATGACCCAGCCATTGCACTACTGGGTGTTTACCCCAAAGATACAGACGTAGTGAAGAGAAGGGCCATATGCACCCCAATGTTCATAGCAGCATTGTCCACAATAGCTAAATCGTGGAAGGAGCCGAGATGCCCTTCAACAGATGACTGGATTAAGAAGATGTGGTCCATGTATACAATGGAATATTACTCAGCTATCAGAAAGAACGATTTCTCAACATTTGCAGCAACATGGACGGCACTGGAGGAGATAATGCTAAGTGAAATAAGTCAAGCAGAGAAAGACAATTATCATATGGTTTCTCTCATCTATGGAACATAAGAACTAGGAAGATCAGCAGGAGAAGAAAGGGATAAAGAAAAGAGGGTAATCAGAAGGGGGAATGAAGAATGAGAGACTATGGACTCTGAGGAACAAACTGAGGGCTTCAGAGGGGAGGGGGTGGGGAAATGGGATAGTCTGANGGTAATCAGAAGGGGGAATGAAGAATGAGAGACTATGGACTCTGAGGAACAAACTGAGGGCTTCAGAGGGGACGGGGGTGGGGAAATGGGATAGTCTGATGATGGGTAGTAAGGAGGGCACGTATCGCATGGTGCACTGGGTGTTATACACAACTAATGAATCATCGAACTTTACATCAAAAACCAGGGATGTACTGTATGGTGACTAACATAATATAATAAAAAATATTATTATAATAAAAAAAAAGAAGCCAGCTGGGAGGGAACGCTTNGAGGGAAAGTGCATGTCTTCCCTAAGACTTACGAAGACAACGTGGAATTAGAGTCAGAAGCCAACATAAAGCAGTCTGAATGCCACTGTGCTGAGAGTTTGAAAGAAAACACTCTTCTTTACGAAATCATCTTAGACCAGAATTCCCTGGGGTTTGGCCAATGCACCTGCCTGTCCTCCCCAGTTACCAGCAGCCACAGAGGGCTGCTAATGACAGCTGCTGCTTCTGCAGACTTGTGTTCATGTCATGTTTTCCAAAAAATCCCTTTCACATTGTATCTGGAATTATATGTATAACTTTACACTAAGCTGATACTCCCAAAAGCACTGCAGTAGGGAAAACTGGTGTTTTCATTGTTGGTTGTATTTTATAGGTCAGCAAGTCAGCTCAGGCTTACTTCAACCAGGCTAGAATCCTCACCCATGTCCTCCGTTTTATTTCTCTGACCCTGTTATTTCCTCTACCATTAGAAGCAATGCGAGAAAGTTGTGTTTATTCGACATGTGACTAAAACAAGTGATGCCGGACAAGGTTTTCGGAATTAAATCAGTGAGGACTCTGGACACTAGCCTATGAATGTTGCATAAATAATGACATAATTTTCGAAAAAAAAATGTTTTAAAATGTTAGGTCATCTGGAAAATATAGTGAGAGAAAGCCTTCTGTTTACAAAAATGTTACAAATCAGTTTCTATAGCAATTATAAGTGAATAAGTTGCCAGGTGTACTTAAGGGAAATTAAATATTTTCAATAAACATAGGCTGAAAAAATAAATTAAAAATGTGGATTTACTTGGCTTGGCAGAAAGTACACAATCTTCTGGTTTACTTAAAAAAAAAATAGGAAATACAGGGGTGCCTGGGCGGCTCAGTCCATGAAGCGTCTACCTTCCACTCTGGTCAGGATCCCGGGGTCCTGGGATGGAGCCCTGTGTTAAACTCCCTGCTCAGCAGGGATCCTGCTTCCCCTCCCTCTGCCCCTCCCCCGTTGTGCTCTCTCTCTCTCACTGTCTCTCAAACAAATAAATAAAATCTCTTAAAGAAATAGGAAACATAGATTCTCTTCTGTCACCTTAAAGAAAAAAACTCTCATGGAGCCATTTTCGTGTATTTTGACAAATTCCGGAGAACACCTGCTCCCGAACATTCCCAAGTATTTGACATAGTTCATAGCGTTAAATGTTGACATGCTCGACAAAGTAAAAATCCCAAAATACTTCTCAAATCATTTCTGTTGAAAGTACAGATAATACGAAGTTGTGCACACACACACAAAGAAACACATTTTCTCTATCTTGTGAACATTTCAGGGACAACACAAAATATTTTGCAGTGTACTTGAGAAATCCTAGCTTTTAATTTTACCATGAGAAACTCTGATTTATTATAGACTCATTCAGCCCATGGCAAAACAGGAAGACTAACAGTGTTTTAAGATATTCAGACAATGATAGCATTCCACTATAAATAAAAGCCCTTCAGCCTCCCCACCCCCATAAATTACAGACACGTATCATAAATCTTTTGGGATATTCCAATCAGCCCCTACATGCAAGGATGTGACTGTCATTTCGTATTTAACAACAGAGTTTCCCCCATCATACTCAACGAGGTAAGAGCTTCTCATTACCAAGTTTAGTTCAAGCACATTTAATTAGATTTGTAGAATTACAATTAGATGCCATTGGAGGAAAATGATTTAATCAGCCTCCTAAATGTTCTTCCTACTCACAACTTAAGGGAGCTTTTGGCAAGTCATTAAGTATCTGTACTCACTGGATGGGGGAGGGAGAAGATGGTGTCTGTCCTGGAACATTAGAAGCTGCAGAACATGCCTGCTTTGGCTTAGGTAAATAATGAACAAGAGGTCTTTGGGGGGAAGCACCATACAGAGATGGTGGAAATGCATCCCACACTCTCCAATGTCAACGTCGCTCTGTGAGGAAGCCCTCCATAAAGACTGGATTGAGAGCATGGGATTCTTAAGGAAATAACTTGTTTTGGATTTTTGTTTTAAGCTCAGATTTTAATCAAATGCTTAGTGTGTGAGTTATTTAGAATAGGAGTAGCATGGGGCGCCTGGGTAGCTCAGTTGGTTAAGAATCTACTTTGGGCTCAAGACGTGATCCTGGGGTCCTGGGATCCAGTCCTGCATCAGGCTCCCTGCTCATTGGGGACTCTGCCTTTCCCTCTGCCCTTCCCCCTGCTTGTGCTTTTGAGCTCTCTCTCAATAAATAAATAAATCTTTAAAAAATAGAATAAGAGTAGTGGGTTAATAAAGAGTGAAATCATAGAGTTTTAAAAGCAAACTTCTAGCAGGTAATTTATGGGTCACCTGAGAACGATCAGCTTTTCACCCTCAGACAAAAAATGTCCAAACACTTTAAAGCTCCGACCTGTCCCCTCCCCAAGATTCCTGATTGCATCTAAACCCTCTGAACATTCTCACATTCTGGTCCTGAAATTGCTGGATTTCTTCTCATTCTGGTGACTACTGCCTTTTTCAATTATGAACTTTATACAAAAGCCTCTAGAGATCAGACATTTTTCTGCCCCAGTCTTCTTGTGATTTTGCTGGTATGTTAGTCTTAATAAATATATCTTAGGAGAGTTGGACCCCAGAGCATTTACGTAACTAACTGTAGCTATGTCAAAAAACTGATATTTCAACTCTGTCCGTAGTTTAAAGGTAAACACCTGCCATGAAATCTGGTCTCAATAAGAAAACAAGACCAATATTGAATTAACCTTATCCATGCAGTGATAGTGGCAAATATTGTTCAGAATTTTTTTTATAGCTCTGTTATCTAGGTTCACTAGTGAGCTATTTTTTTAATAACCTAAATGGCTTACTTTTTAATTATACTAAATGAGTCTAAATAGACCCCTGGACAGGATGAAAACAGTGCTGCTAATCTAAGTGAAGATTAATAACACAAAATCTTGGTGTTTCACAATTTCATTTACTGTGCTTTCAACAAAGGGATCCACAGCATTGACATCACCAATGGCTCTCTTTTGGAAAGTCGGCTTTTCAGTTGCTTCTAAACATCGCTCAAAGTTTCTTACTGTGGCTACGTGTCTTGTTTTTATTTGTTCATTTTATCAGCTCCCACTTTCTAAGGTCATGGTTTCAGTGTGCACTGATAGCCAACACTGAGCTAGCAACTAGTCAGTTCCTATAATTAGGAACATCATTAGAGTTTTTGTGGAAAGAACATTGTTTGCTTAAAAACATTTTATGCATTTGCTTAGATATTCTTTCCCATTTCCCCTACTGGGAACTGTTTTAAATAAGAGTCTAGCAATGTCTCCTGGGTAATTTGTAGGTTATGATGAACATGACCTTAAATCCTAAAACGATTGTATATATAACATAGTTAGTGCCATGAGAGCAGGGCCAGAGCCCTGCCTGAGGACCCCTGGGCTCTAATACGGAAATAAACCATACAAACGAGGGATTGGTGTCTAAGCCAGTGGCCATTCAGCTGATGTTAGGATATTTCCTAATAGGAAATGCTGTATGAATGGATGGAGATGCCTGCTTTATTGGTAAGATCCTCAATCTTTAATACTTCGGATACAGACCAGCGGAGATCTCAAGGGAGGAGATAAAAGCAGAGTGGGCAGCCATGGATGCTTCCAGAAAGCTGGTGGTGCACGTTACTGTAGAGAGGATGAGGGAGGCACAAGGGAAGCCGGTGCGTGAGATGGCATGGCCCTAGATTCAGTGCTGGGTGAAGAGTCAGTGGCATCCACTGACTCTGTTGGCACTATGACAACATCAGTACGGAACAAATAAGTTGTTCTTACCTACATTACTTGTGCCAAGACTCCACACATAAAGGTTTGCACAGTGCATCATGACCATGCTTGAGAAGGAGCTAAACTGGGAAACTTGAAACCTGAAAACTGCCTTCTAGAGATGCTTAAATTGTTTCTAAATTCTTATAATTCCATTCATAATATCATACGTGGCATCAGGTTATTTTCTTTTTCAAAAAACTTCAGTATGGGTGACGGATATGTGGAAACATTCTGTTTGGATGTACGTGACTGTAACATTTGAAGTAACCAGCATCACATCGGTTCTGTGGGGAGATTTGTTTCAAGAACTCATAGATATAGAAATGTGTGTTAAGCTTCTTATCTTCCCATAACGTTAGGTTTAGAATCATCGTATGAAAGTTAAAATGTCAATATACTTATATTTAGTAAAATTAATAAACTTCATCGTTCAATGGAACAGAATAGAATAATTATTATTATGTATAGAATATGCAGAATGATCTTTCAAGATTTTTTAAATATTTATTTATTTGACAGAGAGAGAGAGCACAAGCAGGGGGAGCAACAGGCAGAGGGAAAGGGAGAAGTAGATTACCCACTGAGCAGGGAGCCCAAAGAAGAGCTCTATCCCAGGACCCTGGGATCATGACCTGAGCCAAAGGCAGATGCTTCACCAACTGAGCCACCAGGCACCCCTAGAATATGCAGAATGATCTTTAAAGTGTTGTGTCCAATACATTAATTCCTCAAAACTATATATATATATATGTGTGTGTGTGTGTGTGTGTGTGTGTGTGTGTATATACATACATATGTATATATATATATATGTGTATATATGTGTGTGTATATTATAAATATAAAACCATGTACCATTTCAATTTTTCAGGATTATTTTGCATTTCAATAAGTGCATGCTTTCTCTGTGTCCGAACCAGGTGTAAAGGCATTTTGGAGCAAGACACGAGGAGCAGAGCCCTGGTCATCTGACAGCAGCCTGCCTGACCGGGCACACATCTCAGGCTACTTGACTGGAAAAAGGCTCAACTATCCACCTTAAAAGGGTGAAAACCTCTCATGTTCATGATTCATTATGGTTACATGGCAGCAATTTAAAAAACAATTGTGAAAGAAAATAGTTTCCTCACATCTTCTCTGACAGGGGCCATGATATTCACTCTACAAGTACTTACAAAGATACAGCCATGAGCCAAATGGACAAATGCACCTGCTCCCGCCGAGTTTATGTTCCTTAGAGAAGAAATTATAGCAACTAACATAGTCCAATTCTTAGGGACCATAAATGACCTATGTGAAACAAGACCCAGATTTACTACTGAGCATTTAAGTGCAAACTTTTCTTTCTCATGTTTATCAAGGAGCCAAAGGGAACCTGTTCACAACCCCAGTTAAAACACAAAATGCTGGACAAAGCCATGTTCAAAATCTTTGCAAATGAATTAAAAGAAGCAGAAAAATCATAGAATAAAACGCAGCTCATCCTAAAGAAAAGGACTGAATCTAATCTGAAATGTTATGTAAACTCCAACAGAGCATCAGGAACCCAAAACGACATTTTCAATAACAATATCAAGTTTGCACAACCCTACTGTACAGCCTGAAAGCACTCCATCCCAGCAGAATGTACAGTAGCTGAGGTTGGGCACTACCTGGTGGCCCCCAGAAAGAGGCTTCCGCAGGCTGGCCACAGCACCTCCTTGCCTTGCACAGAGCTGCCCGAACCTGTCCTGCAAAGCAATGAGCCCCGACATCAAGGAGCAGGACCCGGCCAAGCTTCTAGTAGATGTTTCACAACCTTGTGTAGGCTCATCTCACACATCAGAACCCTGCCAGAGGATGGATTCACATCCACCTGCAGACTTTGTTCCTCAGCAGGAGACCCGGGACATCCCGGGCTGGCTGGACATGGGGCAGCATGGCGCTAGGAGACTCTGCAGGGGTCTCCGGCCAATGTCGCCAGCTAAGGCTATGAACTGACCTTTCGGTCCGGGCTATCTTTCCAAATCTTGTAACTAACATGCTTACTTGGGAGGTAGGGATAGATTCATGCCTCCTATCTCACACATAGACATTTCCTTTTCTTTTCCTTTTAGCTTTAATATGTATTTTTTAAATACATACGCATATGATGATTATGTATTTAGATCAAGTGGGGACTGGACTTTTCTTCATTGGCTTTTGCTAACGTCTTAACTGAAGTCCCTCATAAATGCACAGTGTAGGCAAGATGGGCCCTTCACAGCAGCCACGGGTGCAGAGGCTGGCGGCCAAGTGTGGAAGGGCCAGCACCAGACAAACAGCCTCAGTCCCGACTCCACCAAGGTCCAACCTTGGGGGGGGGGGTTCCACTTCTCAGGGTCTCTAGGCCCCATCTGTATGATGGGGATAGTAATAGTGCTTCAAAGGTCTGTTAAAGGACTCAAAGACCAAATGCATGCCAAATGCTTATGACGGTGCCTAGCACGTAGTGAAAACTCAATGATGCCAGAGAGACAATTGATTTCATCACACAGGGGTTCAGGGACATGATTTAGGATAACACGATGTTTGTCAATATGCTAATGTATTTATTCTGAAAATGGGGGTAATCAATAAAGACAACAATGTAAGCAATTTTTAGTCCATTTTCTAAGGGACTAAGTGGATAAATATATATTCCTAAAACATTTTATATACAATATTCTTTTATTTTATTTTTTATAATATTTTTTATTATATTATGTTAGTCGCCGTACAGTACACCTAGTTTTTGATGTAAAGTTCCATGATTCATTACTTGCGTATAACACCCAGTGCACTATGCACTACATGCCCTCCTTAATACCCATCACCAGCCTATCCCATTCCCCCAACCCCCTCCCCTCTGAAGCCCTCAGTTTGTTTCCCAGAGTCCATAGTCTCTCACGGAACAATATTCTTTTATATTTATAAGCGCCCATATGTGCATTACAGATATATATAAATATATACATATATTTAATATAAATTTATACATATAAATATATGTACATATATTATATACATGTATTCATATGTGTGCATATAATAGCATACATAAATATATACACGTGCATTTGTACATGCATGTGCACATATATATGNTAGTCACCATACAGTACATGCCCGGATTCCGATGTAAAGTTTGATGCTTCATTAGTTGCGTATAACACCCAGTGCACTATGCACTACAAGCCCTCCTTAATACCCATTACCAGCCTATCCCATTCCCCCAACCCCCTCCCCTCTGAAGCCCTCAGTTTGTTTCCCAGAGTCCATAGTCTCTCACGGAACAATATTCTTTTATATTTATAAGCGCCCATATGTGCATTACAGATATATATAAATATATACATATATTTAATATAAATTTATACATATAAATATATGTACATATATTATATACATGTATTCATATGTGTGCATATAATAGCATACATAAATATATACATGTGCATTTGTACATGCATGTGCACATATATATGTGTATTATGGGTGTACATATATGTATAAATTTATATACAGATGAATGCATATGCATACATATATGTTGATTTATACATAGCTAGCTAGACAAGTAGCTAGATAATTTATTTATATATAATCTTGGTTTTTCTATGTTTGGGCTATTTACAGGTCATATAAAACTATTTGGTATGGCTTTAACTGGTTCTCCCTTTCCCAAAACACATAGAAATTGCATTTGATCAGGTAACATGCTCATGGTGCCTGGTGCATAGTAGGTCTCTGATAAATTTGTCCTTGACAAACTTGCTTCACTGACTAACACCTGTGATTGAAAAAGAAAACCTGTATATTGGGACTAGGACTTTGAATTCGTTTTTCATTAGAGGGCAATTTTAATGGTTTTCCTTTCTTCTAAATGCAAAGCATATTATGCATATCTATTCATCATATGGGCAAACTGTTAAACCCATACATTAATACCAATAGCCTCCCTCTTCTATTATGCCACCGGCATGAATCCTATCTTCAATGATCCAAATCCAGGCTCAGTAAATAATTAAAATGAAAAGAAATGAGCCTCAGGCACTTGATCTGCCGGATGGGGCTGCACACACACTGAAACAGTTATTTATTACAGCCTTTCCTTCAGTAAACCTGCCGCCACACCAACTGATTTTATTTACCATTTACATTTACTATGTATCAGAGCGGAAGAGCTTCTGTTTTCCCAAGAGTCAGGTACTGATCTACATACTACTGCAGTCAGTAAAGAAACAAAACTGTGTCATGCCAACTAAGTACCCAGAGGAACTCGCCTTGGGGAAATACGCATTTCGGAGTTCCACAGTCACCAAATTTTCTGACTCCGAGGTAAAGTTTCATGCTTACTCTGTGCAATTTCTTCAATTTCAGTTAAGTGAAGAAAACATCACCCCATCAAGATTAAATCATTTTTCACAATCTTTTTTTTGAAAACAAATGTATTTTATTTTTTTGTTATAATAATTTTTTATTGTATTATGTTAGTCACCATACAGTACATCCCTAGTTTTTGATGTAAAGTTTTTCAATCTTTGAATACCAAAGAACTTAAACAAAATGCCCATTTCTCCCTTTTATAAAATCTAACAGACAATAGGGAGACAAGAAATACCTGAAAGTTTCAAATGATAAAAATGTGGGGTTGATTTTCTATTTTGTTAAAAAAAACTCTATGTATTGTCTGTGTTACTGAATAGCAGTCAGTATCAATAAAAGCTTTAAAATGCAAATTGGCTTTTTCCCATTTCACAACCATTCAAAAACATACTGTAACTTCTTTATCCTGGGATCCAGTAGGGATCCTCATTTGTATGTAAGAAGTAATTTTGTGATTTATTTTTTAATTGTAACTTTAAAGCAATGGTCCATTTAGAATATGTATTTTGAGGCAGAAAAATTCAAAAGCATGTATAAATTGGGCCACATTCAGCGTGTGATATAACGTTTCACATAGGCACAGAAGACCGCTCTTAATTGATGTAACATTCGTCTTCCCAATGCCAAAGGCCTCTCATTCCTGATTTTTCTAGAAAATTATAGAAGTAAATGTACCTTGTCCTTGAAGTCATTTGGTTCCACTACATATCCTCAAACGAAAGGTGGCTCCCTCACCATCAGCTAGCTAATGCTTCCCAGAATGAATTACATGCTGGGCTATATAGCAGCACCTCTCTTCCTGTCTCTGGGCTCACTTTTATAACACACGAGACTCACAAGCCATGAGATTCCTAGGGGAATAAGGGAAATAAGGGAATAAAAGTTGGGAGCAGAGGCTTTCTCCCTAGGTTTCTTGGAACCAAATCCCCATTGGTCGCTTATTGAGTCTGTGACACCAACCGACTTTCCCAACCAATCCCTCTGAGGTTCTCATCTGTCCAGTGGGACAACTGCATACCTCATGAGAGTTAAACGGGGCAATTTGTGCCAAGTTTTTGGAATCCACCTTGGAAGATAATAGGGTGTCCAGGACTGGTCTTAAAAGAGTGATTAATCGGGGTGCCTGGTGGTTAAGCTCTGACTCCTGATTGCATGGGGCTCAGCATCCTCTCCCTGTCTCTGCCTCTCCCCTTACCCAGAGCTTTGAATTCACACTGCAGTAGGGCGGAGCACCTCCCCAGGCAGGTCCTGGGAGTGTCACACAATCGCCTTGCTTTCAAAATGCCCAAAGAATCCAAGCCCATCAGTGTCACCATAGAGCTTTCCCTGGGGCAACAGGGGACCTCCAACAGGGCGGGTTCAGTGCAATGAAATACTTCCCTCAGTGTTTTTATAATGACCAATCACATTTACTTGGTTGCAAATTGTGGATTTGAGCTATCTCAGTTATTTGCTTCTCATTACATCAGTAAGATAAGAAAAGCAATACTTTCCCTGCTGGATTGTTATTATAATTGAATGATGTAAAGCACAGACACGTTTGATGTGGTCCAATGTCTATAGTGACCATTCAAGAAACTGGTCCACTTATTACCACTATTTCCCCGGACCATGCACTCATCCCAGCAGAATGCCACCTCCTCTGTAAAGGCTGATCCCAGCTTGAGCATCCATGGGACCCCATCAACATCTAATCTCTTCCCCATTCTGATTGCATCATCCATTTGTCTAAGGTCCTTGCATTTGTGGATTCCAAAGGGCAAAGGCTTATCTCATTAATCTTCTTGTGCCAGTAGTTGTAAGCCAGAGGTCCTCACAGAGCCCGGGTCACCCAACCGCTGGGTGGATGAGCTAGGCATATGCAGCACCTCCCCATACCAGCCATTCCTTTGGCTCCCTGTGCCCACTGGGGTATCTCACCCACTTTTTTCATGGGATCCAAGGCATTTTGTCCACTTCTCTCTTTTGGAAACGCTCTGCCTCTTTCTTTCTTTATTCCCAACTAAGGAATTAGAAAGCTATATTGTGCCTCTTTTCCTCCTAATTCTGGCATAGTTGGCTCTTTATGTTGGAGTTTTATGATGGTGACCCATTTATTGCCAAATAGAAATCACTTGCATTGGCATTCTGGAGAACAAGCTGTAAAACAGGGCTAAAAATCTGGGTGTGCATAATTGCTTAGCCCAATGAGGTGTGGCCTTAACACTTAAATATGGCTCATACATTAAAAATAGTTCGCGTTTATAGGCAAGGCATTCTGTGCAGCACGTGTTTAGGACGAAATAATTCAACACTGCAGTGACATACTAATGGTTCTTGCTCACTGCATCAATCTGGGAGGTAAAAGGCACATATGCAAGGAAGCTTTCATCTAACCCAAAGATAATGTCTTATTAGTTAAAATAAAATGCAAAAAAAAATGCTACTGAGACTATATGTCTGTGATCCCCAATAAGCTGGATTATCTTTAGGGAAAACGATGGCTTTAAATATTTCCCTATAGCTTTAAAAATTATGTAAGTAATCTGTGTCCATCAGGGCATTTTTACTAAAATGAGTTATGTCCCTGGAATTGTTTATAACCAAAAACAAGACTGATTTTGTAGGAAAATGGAAAATATTCTTTCGGTTATGTTTCCAAATTGTTGCATTCATATTAAACACATTTTTTTAAAGTGTCATTTTATATTCTGTCTTAACCAAATAAAAACAAAAGTGAGAAGCCACTGTGGTACTGGAAAAAAAAAATAGACACATAGATTGATGGAGCAGACTATTAAACCCAGAAATAGATCCCCAAACACATAGTAAACTGATCTTTGGCAAAGGAACAAAAAGCAATACAAATGGAGGAAAGATAGACTTTCAACAAATAGCACTAGAACAACCAGACGTCCTCATGCCAAGATGAAGTTAGGCACAGACCTTACACCTGTCACGAAAATGACTTTAAAATGGACCAAAGACCCAAATGTGAAGTATAAAACTCCTAAAAAGTAACATAGGAGAAAATCTTGACCCTTAATTGGGGGGAATAACTGTATAAAAACAACACCAAAGGCATGTTCCATGAAAGAACTAATTGATAACCTGTCCTCCATTAAAACTGAAAACTCCTGCTCTGTGAAAGACACCATCAAGAGAAGGAGAAGACAAGCCACCGACTGGGAGAAAATACTTGGAAAAAGGATCTCTGATTAAGGACTGGTAGCCAAAACATTCAAAGAACTCTTAAAACTCAACAATAAAGTGAACATCTTGATGAAAGTGGGCAAAAGCCCTACAAATGAGCCTCATCAAGGAAGGTAGACCAATGACAAAAGCACATGGAAAGATGCTCCACAGCATAGGTCAGCAGGGGAGTGCAAATCACAACATCAAGGAGATACCCCCACCCATGTATTAGAACGGCTAAGATCCCAAACACTGACAGCACCAAATGCTGACGAGGATGTGGAGCAACAGGAACTCTCACTCATTGCTTGGGGGGAATGCAAAATGGCGCAGCCACTTTGGAAAACTAAACATACCCTTACCATATGACCCAGCAATCATATGCCATGGTATTTATTCAAAGGAGTTGAAAAAGTATACCCACATAAAACCTGTACCTGAAAGCTTAGAGCAGCTGTACTCATAAGCGCCAACACTTGGAAGTAACCAAGCTGTCCTTCAGTAGGGGAATGGATAAACTTTGGTCCACCCAGACAACAAAATAAAATGCAGAACCATAAAGGAATGAGCTATCAAGCCATGAAAAGACATAGAGAAAGCCTAAATGCATGTCACGAAGTGAAAAAAAAAAACAACAACAACAACAACAACAGCCTGAAAGGCTGCATAGTGTATGATTCCAACTACATGGCATTCTGGGAAAGGCAGAACTATGGAGACAGGGGAGAAGATCAACACCTGGGTACTAGGCATTGAGGGGCAGAGTGGGGGGATAACAGGCAGAGCAGAAAGATTTTTAGGGCAGAGAAAATATCCGTATGATACCATAATGGTGGATATATGTATTTATCCATTTGTCGAAACCTACAGAATGTATGATGCCAAGAGTGAACCCTGATGTAAGCTCTGAGCTTTGGGTGATAATGATGTATCAAAATAGGTTCATCGCTTGTAACGAATGAACCTCTCCATTTGTTGGTGGGGAATGTTGATAATGGGGGGGGGGGAGTATATCGGAAATCTGTACTTCCTGCTTATTTTTGCTACAAACCTAAAGTTGTTCTAAAAGACGAAGTCTATTTTAAAAAATGATGTGAGAATTAAAATTACATTTACATCATTTACGTAGTTACCTTGTCATTTATCAGGTCTCTCTCAGACACTATACAAATTTTAAATGGCTTTGCCTTTAAAACCTAGCACATAGTTGACATTTTAAGTATAGCACCCAGAGAACTTAAAACAAAAAATCACTGATGTGTTTTCCATCCAAGACTAGTTAACTCAGGATCTCTGAGAGTCAGACCTGGACATTAGTAATTTTTAAAGCTCCCTACATGACTTTATGTGTAGCCAGGGTGCTGAATCGCTGGCATAATGAAAAGGGCACTGGATTTAGAACTAGAGAGAATGGAATTCAACCCGAACTTTGCAGACTAGTGGCTTTTACTTCATTGGGAAGGTCCTGTGTGTCCTCCCTTTTCAGAACTGTCAGGAGATTTAGAGATAAGCTATAGGAAATGTATGGTACGTAGTAGACACTTTACATTGACAAGGATTATTCACCACAACCTCTAAGCTGTGTGCAAAGTGAGCGGTGTCTTAAACGCATAGGAAATTGTTCTCATTATAAAGAGCCCAAAACACAGTGTCATTGCCATGTGTGGGGTCAGGCTCTCATTTTGAGAGAATGATTTAATCTAGGTTTGAACTTAAAACCCTACCGATGTATCTTATTATTCTAGCTTCCTGTACTATTCTTAATTATAGTAAAATAATACTTTATTAAATAAAAAAGTGAGAAATATTACTATTGTCCCCATTGTATCTCACTGCCTCTCAGGAAAAGCAATAATTATCTGCAAAATAAAATAAATAAATAGATGAAAGTGATCATAGGAAAAACAAGAACTATGGAGGAAAGTCAATCATATTCTGTAAACATTAATGTGTTCATAGGTAAGAAGTTTAAATAATTTTAACACGACCAAAATACTACACACAAAAAGAGGTCAATAAACTAGTTTTATAATTGAAGATCATGTGGAAACATTTTTCAAATATCACAAGAGTGAAAATATTTTATGCAGAAATATTAGTTTTTAATTTTTAGAAACTAGGTAGTTAGATATCTTATTCCCAGTTTGAGGCTAGTTTTAATACAATACAAAGAAAATCGTGGTGTACCTTATGCGTGCATGTACGTGTGTGTGTGTGTGTGTGTGTGTGTGTGAACTTTTGCTCTCTTTGGCTCTGCGTTATGGACTTAATTATTATTTTTTAAGACTACAGTTCCAGCATGGGCCCAAACTTCTGACACTTATAAGAATATTATTATATACCATCAAAAGCTTTCCAGAAAACCTACTCTTCTTCACAAATCAGTGACTCATTTAATGAGCACCAATGTATTACGTAGAGTAGGTGAGACACAGAGAAGCAAGGCACTACCTTTAACCTCGAGGAACTTATAAAGAGGTGGGAGGCGAATAGGAAACTCAGGTTGAATTATGTCTTAATATTTTGCATAGACTGCGATCGCCAGGCTACGTGTCTCAATATCCTCTCAAATTCATCTAACCAAATTGAAAGTGACAGCATAGTTGAGGTTTGCTGTATAAATCATACAGCCTAGATCCTAAAATGACAGTGTGATTCTATTTGACCAAGTTTCAAGAAGGATGAGTTTATCTTATATGGTTGGAGCATTTTCTGTGGAATAGATTGATTTTATTTTTTTATCTTTTTTTAAAATATTTTTTTTAGCATTCTCAAACGTAGATTGGCTCTACTATTACCACAATGCAAGCGACCAGGGCCTCACATGCTGTGGAACAGGGTCTCCACGCTTTGGAATCTGGAGTTCTCACCCGTGAATCTCGCTCCAAATTAAATCTGCCAAGATGTGCAAAGGCCCTGGAACACTCACGTTTACACGTGGGGGGCTTCCCTGTGTTGTTCCACAATCCGTCTTCCCGACACACGGCAGCTGCTTGCTGGCCAGCTTCTAGCTGAAAGCCCTCGTTACATTCATACGTCACTTTACTATCCAACGCGAACTCGTTGCCCGTAAATGAACCGTTCCCCGGGGACTCGGGGATTCCACAGGACACAGCTGGAAAGAAATGGCAGAAATGCAGTTATTCTTACAAGACTTTATGGTATTTCCTTGTCCGGTTCCTACTGTTCATCTCCAGTGCAGAGACAAACTGTTAGATATTTATATTTCTAATGTGCAGGATAAGGGACACATTTTCAAAGCCTCAAGGATCTTAAGGGTTAAGGAGAAGCCATGGAAAACTGCTCAGAATAAAACATCTGCGTGATTATGATCCCAGAAGCTAAGTCTGACTGCTGTCAAACAGTTTAAACACACTGAGGTGTGTTCTCAGATGGCCAGGCTCAGTGCTTCCCACTTCATTTACTATTGCAAAGAAAGGATGGAACAGCAGCTTTACCATCACAAAATCTACTGACGCTTTGGTGCTGAGATTTCTCAGGAATCACAACTGAAGTCAACGGTCTAACCTTCCCTCATGTGCACCTTCCCCTCCCACCATGACTGGTTTTCCTTAAAGCACCAGGCAGTGCTAATAAAAGGCAAATGACTTAGCCAAGATGATCGATGCTTTTATGATCATAATATCTGTTATCTTATAAAATACCTATCAGAACACAGGCCCTTGAGGAACTAAAATCCAGGAGGAGAAAGGGAGGGTACCTAAAGCAGAGAGCTCAGTCCTACAGGTGCTAAGCAAGCGTGTTCTCAGTGTGAGGCCACACAAGAAAGTGGGATGAAGGAAGCAGACATGTTTTTAAAGACAAGGAAGATGAAGGGAGAGTTCCGTGTAAACACTCCCTTCTTCAATTTCCTAGCTCTGGTCCAGACTTACCTACTATGAGACATAAAGAAACAAAGCAAAACAAAACAAACAAACAAAAAAAACACCTCTCAAGTAACATGACTTTAAGTTACAATAAGAAACAAAATAGTAAGGTAGGACAAAGAGATGGAGAGTTATTCCCAATGACATACCAAATTCAGGTGTCCTTGTCAAAGAGAAGTTCCCAATAACTAAAGTAAAGGCCTTCCTTTACCCAATGAATATTTAATATATTATTCACCTTATGGATTTTAAATTTGGGTCATTTAAAAATGTTTCCACATTGATTCCAATAGAAAACACATGTAGCATGTTAGAGCTGGAAGAATAGGTTGAACGACTTTATATGAACTTATAGTTTTACAGATAAGGGAAACTGAGGGTCAGAAGGAGGAAACGACTTGCCTAGGGTATCAGAACGACTATGTGTAGAACCTGGGGCCAAGAGCAGATCTGTAACTCCCAACTGAGACTACCTTCTGATTCTACGAGAGCCCACTGAACTACCTGTGGTTCCCTCTGAGTCTTCTGGTTGTTGTTCTTTGTTTCTTCAGCACGATCTTCAATAAATGCAATGGAAAATTATCATAGAGGTAAAAAAAAATTTAAATGTAGTGGCTGATAAAGATTAAACCTCTGAAAAGTCCAAATACTCAAGTTTCTCTTGTGCTTACATGTCTAACCAGCTATTTCAACCATCTAAAAAAATACATATGCAGAGTGTGTGTGTGTGTGTATATATATATATATGTATATACACATATATATGTTTACATATATATATATTTGAATCATACTATAATAAATAATTGCAGTAGATAGGGGATAAAAACTTGGACATATAGACATGATTTTGGACAAAGTACTTAAAATAATTAGTAACCTCTGGCTTTCCAAAGCTATTGCTTTATTGAGGCAATGTATCAAGGATTTGCAAAACGTTCATCTTAATTTATTGAATGCAGTGAATGTCCTTTGCAATTGGATCTCTTGGGATCACCAATCTCTTGTCTCTTCACCAATTCCTCTTGGATTTCACTCAAATAATCATTTGTTCATTCTCACAAACCTAAATTTCTCTCCTGCTCGCTGAGACATGCCCAGTCCGGTGTCCAGCTACTTTCTAGCTCTTGTTTAGAGTGAGCATCAAATGAAATGACATTTCTTTGGCAGGTGACATTCTACAAACACCCATGAAAGCCTACCTTAAAGGGATTCATATGCTGGAGGCCAAAAAAGAAAAGCTTTCTAACTACTTCTGCTAAATCTGAAAGCTTATTTCACACATGAACCCTGATTCCAAGGACTTAAGGAGACCCACTTTCTGTCATCTGATCAACAACTGGGAATCTTTATTTGGCCTTGAGCTATGGGTTTTAGCCTCTCTAGGCTGTTTTAACAGTAGGCTGTTTGGCGGAGCTTAAAATAAAGGTTGGCAATCAATCAACCATGACATTCTCACACTCTGATTCAATGAAGATAAATGGTATAATCCTTACAGACTTAGAAATTTAGGTTCATGGGATAAAGGAACCTCCCACTAACATCTAGTATTGACTCATTCATTCATTCCTTCCAAAACTTTTGTATGATTACTAGGTGGCAGATATTCTTTAGAGCACTTTTTAAATGTCAATGAGCTAAATGCATGTGATTTCAAAATGTGTGGTAGGTTCTTACTTTTATTATAGCTAAATGGAATAAATCTTCTTCATTTTTTTAAATTATACTAATATAGCATTATATTTCCCAGACAACCTAGGCAAATGACCACATAATTATCCTTTAAAATTATCTTCTGTCAAAGAACACAGACTTTAAAGTCATATTTCTGTATTAGTTCTTGTCCCTGACATTTGCCAACTCTATGATTTTAGTTAAAAGACTTAATGAATGTTGTCTCATTGCTTTCAGGTTAATAACGGCCACCTCAGAGGTAATTGTGCAGAGTCAATGACATAATGTATACAGAACAGCTACCACTGGGTTCATACAATGTAGGCATTCAATAAATAAGAAAGCGTTATTATTAGTAGTAGTAGTTATATATACAATCATCATTTACACTTATTTCTTTTCCAAAGAAAAATACGAGTTGCAAGGATTAACTCCTGTAATCTATTTATTAAAGAGAGCAAAGAGGAAATCAGTAGTAAATTAGCTTATTTCTATTACATATCTCATGAGATATTTAACATTTTGGCTTCAGATACATAAATGGATCTTTATGTAAGAGCTACTCCACTGTCCAGTGTCCTTTTCTTCTTCTATAATATGAACCCAACTTGGGATTTTTTCTTTATGTATTTAAGACCAAACAATAGTCACTGTTGTCTCTGTAGGTTTAAACACTTCTCTGATTTTTTCCAACTTCTTTAAATGATTGTTCCCTATAACTTACAATGGCTCCTTTTCTTTCTGCTATCTGTCCACATTTCAACACTGTACCATTTGCTTTGCTTTCTTTTTCTTTTTTTTTCTTTCTCTTTTTTTTCCCCTTCAATGAGCTAAGTGATTCTTGGGCTTTGATTATTTCCTTAGGCTGATGATTCCCATGGCTTGGTACTCACTCGGTCCACTTGAGCAATGCCCACATCTCAAGCTAAATGTGTGCAGGTCCTGCGGTTGTCACCTGACCTTCACTGTAGCTGACCTGACAAACTTTCTCCCAGTCAGTCAGGTCAGAATCTTTCACTCACTTCTTTCTTTACACAGCCCTGATTTGTTTGGTGACTAAGTGTTGTCCACTTATTTAAACATCTGCTTCATGCTCTATCAGTATCCTATCTCATATACCCATTATCTCAAAATGGAATGTCTACCTTTTCATTATCTGCCCCCCACTCATAGGGCTAAGGCAAACCCAGAGGGAGATCAACCCATACTGTAAAGCCTGGAATAAAAATAGTATCCTGCAGTAGGGATTCCTGTGGCTTGGTTAAGGTAAGAGATATGTTTAAGTAAAAATGTCTGAAACAGGACATGCAAGAAATCTGATAGGTACCAAGTTTATAACCAAAAAACCTAGTTGAACATCACATACAAAAGGAGCATAAACAAAAATGAAGGACCACTGATAAGCTCAGGAACAAGAGCCCATGAAATGCTCTGTAAAGAATAAGATGTGCTAAGAGGGACAGAAGAGGACCTGCATTGCAAAAGAACAATGCAAATCCCTCATACATTCTGTCTAAACCATAATGAAGAACGATGCAGTGACGTAGCCAGTGTCTCAAATGTAGACATGGATTTGAGGGGTTATAAATATACAATTTAAGCATATAAGAATTTTCTATCAATTAAAATGTATGTACATGCATGTCACTTTATATATATAT
Source organism: Ailuropoda melanoleuca (assembly GCF_002007445.2). NCBI lineage: Eukaryota > Metazoa > Chordata > Mammalia > Carnivora > Ursidae > Ailuropoda > Ailuropoda melanoleuca. The sequence goes on from NC_048235.1 coordinate 737,718, forward strand.
ACACGTATAAAATTAATTAAGAATTCTAATATAAGAGGGCACTCAGTCAGTTAAGCATCTGCCTTCGGCTCAGGTCATGATCTTGGGGTCCTGGGATTAAGCCCCACTTCGGTTCCCTGTCAGTGGGGAGTCAGCTTCTCCCTCTCCCTCTGGGGTCTCCCTCTCTCTTTATCCCAAATAAATAAATACAAATCTTTAAAAAAAAGAATTCTAATAGAAGAATATTCCAAATTGCCATCTATATTTTGGTTCTACTCTAAAATATTTGCGCCTGAATTTGTTTTGTGTTTATAATCATGCTGTAGCCAAGTAACAGTGAATTTGGTATAGTCTAATAAGAAAAGCATCAGAGGCAGATAATATAGAAATCATGTCACTTATTATCCACTACAAGCCTATTAGATAACACATTTAACAATATTTTTTGCTAACTATAAAATTCTGGGTTATCTTCTTTCAGCCCTTAAAAAACGCTGTTCCACTTCCTTCTACCCACCAGGGTTTCTGATGAGAAATCTACTGTCATTATAATCCTTATTTCCCTATAGGTGATCCATTGTTTGTGCCTGGCTTCTTTCAGGACTTGTTTTCTTTTCCTTTACTCTACCATGATGTGCCTTATTGTGCATTTATTTGGGTTTCTGGTATTTGGGGTTCACTTAGCATTTTGAATCTGTTAGGTTTACATATTTTGCCAAATCTGGGAGGCTTTCAGCCATGTCTCTTCAAGCACTTTGTCAGCCTCTCCATCTTCTTTTTCTTCCTCTGGTTGTCTGATGACAGACATATCAGGTCATTTGTTACAGTCCCATGGTCTGGGAGGCTCAGTTCATGGTCTGAGAGACTCAGTCCATGGCCTGGGAGGTTCAGTTCATTTTTTTAAAGCATGATTTCTCTCTGTTTTTTTAAAGTGGTTAATTTCTTTCTTTTTTTTTTAAAGATTTTATTTGTTTATGTGACAGAGAGACAGACAGCAAGAGAGGGAACACAGCAGGGGAGTAGGAGAGGAAGAAGCAGGCCCCCAGTGGAGGAGCCAGATGTGGGACTCGATCCCGGAACGCCGGGATCACGCCCTGAGCCGAAGGCAGTCGCTCAACGGCTGCGCTACCCAGGCGCCCCCTAAAGTGGTTAATTTCTATCATTCTATCTTAGACTCGGAGGAAAGAGGTACTTTCTTCTGTCCTCCCTATTCCGCTGTTGGGTCCATCTACTGGATTTTTTTTTCTTTTTTATTTCATTTATTGTATTTTTTAGTTCTAATATTCCCATTTGGTTATTCTTTGTATCTTTTATTTCTTTGCTGAGACTTCCTATTTTTTAATTATTTATGCAGATTCATAGGCATAATATAATAAAATGCTCACCTACATTATAATTGTTGATGATGGCTGCTTTAGAATATTAGAGCATTCTAGCATCTGTGTCACCTCGGCTCTGACTTCTATTGATAGTCTCATCTCATTTAATTTGGTATTGTCCCATTTCTTGGTATGATGGGTGATACTGCATTAACACCCAGACGTTGTGAACATTAACTCATTCGTAAAACCCTGGCTCTTATTTAAATCTTATGTTTTTCGAAGCCTTATCTAAAATCACTCTAGTAGGTGAAGGGAGGTCCCACCTCTACCTCCAGGTGGGGATGGAAAAGCAGGTGAATGGGGTCCTTTCTGGGCAATGTGGGAATTCCAGCTTGCCTTTAGGTCTCCACTGATACATCTCTAGCTGGGAGAGTTAGGGAGCACTTCTTTACTGCTTCCCATGTGGCCTCCACTGACATGTAGAGGGATGATGGTTTTTGTCATAGTTGAGGAATGGTGACATTTCTGACTCCCAAATATGTGTCCTTTAATACTACTCCAGCAAGAGAGGGTGCTCATCACCACCAGGTGGGGTGGGGTCCAATTTCCCAGGTGGTATCACTGATGCGGCCTCACAGCCTTCTTGGACACTAGCCAGTGGGGAGGGTTGGGGCATCTGAGATAGCTTAGAAAGCTTCCCACTTGGTCTTTGCATTCAGTGGTAGGGTATGGCCACAAGTTTTTAAGGTTTGGATGGAGAATGATTATTGACTAAATATTTCCTCTCTTGTCTGGCTGTGCCTTTCCTGTTCTTCCACCAGGGAGAGCAGACTTTTCTTGGGAATTTGTTTTGTTGCCTGTGCCCATTGGTGTTTCAAGGTGACCAGCTTCCCTAGCATCCTCTTAGGGATTTGAAGCATTAAAGAGAACCCAAAAATCTCACCGCTGGGTCATTCCTTCTGTTCTGATGTCCTAAGCCAGTTTACCATCTTCTCTCCGTCTTTCAGAGATTTCTTACAGTTGTTTTTTATATACTTTCCAGGGGTTTTAGTTGTACTTAGGAGGTAAAATAGAGAAAAGAACATCTACGTCATCTTCCTAGAAGTAGAACTTGGAATATCCTTTTATTTTTTTTTAATGTTTTCTTATTATATTATGTTAGTCACCATACAGTACATCCCTGGTTTCTGATGCAAAGTTCGATGATTCATTAGTTGCGTAACACCCAGTGCACCTTGCAATACGTGCCCTCCTTACTACCCATCACCGGCCTATCCCAGTCCCCCACCCCCCTCCCCTCTGAAGCCCTCAGTTTGTTTCCCAGACTATGGACTCTGGGAAACTCTGGGAATATCCTTTTAAATAGCTTCTTGTTCTAAGGCTGAACAAGAAAGGGTTCTCTGATAGATTGCTGATGACTGCCATAGCAAAGAAGTTAAGAAGCACATGGACCACGGACCCTGTAATATCTGACCACCTCAGCATTTGCTGTCTGTTCTCCCTACATGCTTACTTCTTACCTGAATGGTGCCCATTACCACCTTCCTAATAAATCCTTAGAGGGCAGAACATCCATATATGTTTTCATCCTTCCCACTACCTTGACTATCATAATTCTCATGTTAAGTTCATTTATTTATGGGAAATGGAAAATATTATATTATCAAAGGTATAATTTTAAAGTTTTTCAAAAATTACCATGGAACTGAATTTCAGTATGTGGATTTATTAAGTTCATAATTTAAACAGTAAGAAAATGTTTCACTTTACAATGTGTAAGTACTATATTTTAATTTTGAATATTTTAACTGACCACATTATTTTGATGAAAATTATAAATGTGAACATTTAGGGTATGTAACTAACTATGAAATCCTATGTAGGTATTTTTGTTATTTACAAGGATTTGTAGAATTTTATTTTAACTAAGATTTTTCTCTAGAACCATTAATATAGATACTTATAAAAGAGTTATATTTGGATGAAGAATTATCCTGTGGTTTCTGCGTGTTTTCCCTAAAGATCAGAAAACAAAACTTATATGCATGCCCTAATAACGTATCTAGTTACTCAGACACACATTCATGTAAGTTATATCTGTAAAATTCTAAATCCTTACATTTGTTAAAGTTCTGAATAAACTCAGCCACATTTTGTGAGGAGTTTTAGGTTATTCCAAACAGCTATTTTGTTAGTGACAACTGTTGGATCTCTTCCCAAGAATAAATATCCCCTAATTTGACAGTATTCAACTTATCTAACTTGAGCATTACTGCATTTATGTGAAGTAGAAAAGAGAAATATCATTATGCTTAATATATTCTTCATACTGAGGAACAGATAGACGTTTTGGAGAAATACATTTGGGGATCAGTAGTGGTGCCCCCTTTTACACAATGATGAGTGAAGCAAATAGTTCTACAGAAATCATCTAACATTGTTCAATGGGAGACTTTGGGGCATATCTAAGATCTATTTCACACATCCTGCCAAACAACGGAAAAGAACAATCTGTTCCTTCATTCGCTTGACAATATGTATTATCTACTGTGTGCCAGGATGGGTACAAAGCATGGTGTCAACAGTAGTGGATAAAACTGAGCTTTTCCTTTTCCTCTTGAACATTAGAGCCTACTAGTGAGATTTTTACTTCTTGATAAGACCGATTGGCTCAGAATCAAATATACAATTGTGTATTGTAAAAACTGTAATTAGTGTTACAAAGAGACAGAACAAGCTACTAAAAGAAAGGAAAAAATGAGGAGAGTTATTTCAATTAAAGCAGGGGGGACCTCTGTTAATGCTTCAGTACCTTAGCACCAGGCCTCAGGCCAGAGGTCCTGGAAAACACCTTTAGGAGAGGAGGAGCTCCTACCTGAGTCAGGAAAACACTGATCAAAGGCCAAGGGGCTGTGAACAGGGTGCCATCTAAAGTAAAGACTGAGAGGTAATTAGAGAAGGTGTTATTCAGAAATATGGTAAAGAGTCTGGATTTTATGCTATATACTTCAGAACACCTTCAGAGGATTTCAGCTGGGCAGTGACACAAACTCATCTGTGTTTCAGTGAGGCCATTTGACCACTGCCTGAAGGATGAATTGCGGAATGGTCCTGGTGAAGCTGGTGCAGGAAGCCCCCTCTGGCAGTCCTTGCAAAAGGTGAAAGTGGAGTGGAAGGGGGCATACAGAAGTCGGAAAGGTTCCTAACAATTGTCCTCAGAATATGCCACTTTGGCATGTGGACTACATTGAGCTGAAAGCAATCAAGACCCTGTGGGCACAAGAGAAGCATCTGACCTTCCCGTAACTGCCTAAAAGATCTTCAACTGGGTTCTTACCATATGGCAAGACAAATATCTAATTACCAAACCTCACTCTCTTCTTATGGACCTAGGAACTGTCCTCCTCCACTCTGAAGCCCCAGGTCCCTCTCCCATTCCGTAGCTCAGGATGGCATAGACACCATTTTACCTTCCTCTCTTTGAATCTCTCATGTATGTGGGGTTCTTGTATGTACAAAATTACATTTGCTTTTCTCCTGTTAATCTGTCTCATGCCAATTCAATTCTTAGACCAGCTGGAAGAACCTTTGAAGAGTATAGCAAATCTTCTCCCCCCAACACCAACAAAGTGAATGGACTGGGACACACTCAGAGACTACAATCAGCCAGACTTGGCCATTGCAAGCAGGACTTCAGGTAGAGGCAAGAGAGAGATTCCCATCTTATAGATAATGGTGCTAAACTCAAAGTAAAGCAACTGAAAGTAACACTTGGTAGTTAGTTAGTGGGGAAATGACACTAAATCATTAGATAAATGCCTCATCTTTCTTGAAAAAGAGCCAATAAGCCCTCAGTTATCACATAACTAGTTAGCATTTTAATATAACTTTTAAATGATTAAAAATGTCCTCTTGTTACATTGGAAAAGATAGATTTCAGGTCACCTGCCATGTCAGTCAATGTCCTTTCCAATACGATATACGTGGAAATAAATACAAAGCAGAATTGGGAAGGAGGGAATAATAATTAACAGTTTAATGATTTAATCAGCCCTGATTCTTCTTTCTGAAACAATTTCCTGCTAATAATTTAATTCTATTTCAAATAGTGGAAAATATTCTTGAGCTATATGGACACAAAATTTCTATTGTTTCCTCATTTTGAGCAGAACCCTAGTTACACAGTTGAAATTAAAATAGAGTGAATGGATTGTTTAAAGTCATTTTCTTCCTGAATGTCATAGGTGTTTAGCATAACTGGCCAGGTCATACTTTCCTTTTGCAAGAAGATTCCTTTAGAAATAAAAACTCAAGTGGCATCTAAACCTAAAGTGTGTTATAGAATTACACCCTACAGAGATGCAAGATGGGAGTGTTGGTGTAAACAGTGATATTAGTGATTTTGGTGGCTATTAATTTCTGTCCTGAAATCTGTTAAATTTGGCAAATGATTTTTAATAATTTATTTATTAGAGAGAGAGAGAGGAAGCATGAGTAGGGGGAGGGGCAGAGGGAGAAGTAGGCTACCCAATGAGCAGGGAGCAGGACTTGATCCCAGGACCCAGGGATCCTGACCTGAGCTGAAAGCAGACACTTAACCAACTGAGCCACCCAGGCGCCCCAAGGCAAATATTTTAATAGTTATTCTGTCTTGGCTTAAGAACTCTCACCTGTAAATGAAGAAGTTTATCTAGGTCATCTGTATACTCTCATCTCTAAAAGTTTATAATCCTACCCAAATCATCCTCATCACATTCAAGAGAAATGTGCCTGCTATGTCATCCACTTCTTCCTGCCACTGTTGTAAAGCGTATTTTCCCAAATAATCAGCACATGAAATATGGAAGAGGAAAGGAAAGGTGGATCTCTAACTCCTCTTCCAGGCACATTTAGGAATTTTCCTGGGAGTGCTCTAAGCATGGTAGAGTGGCCAGCATGGTCTCTGACTCCTAATACTCCACTATTTGATTTTTAAAAGTCAATAAAAAATTATTTTGTGTAATAAATAATTTAAAACACAGTGAAATGTCTGCATAGCTGTTAATAGTTTCTTTAATCTTGTACCAGGATGCAGGCCTCCACTAGCTTACAAAGAGTCACACATCTCTTTAGCTATCCCATGAGGAAACTGGAGGTTTTGTTTGGCCGGGATCTTCAAACCATGGACATTCCAGTAATCACTCAAGCAAATATATGATGACTTTTTCATGACAGGCTTGATAAGGACCGCCAGCAAAAAAAATGGCATTTGCGTATATTTCAGCTGAAGAGTGTGTCTTTGTAATAAACACTTGACTACCCCAGTGATTTCTTCAGGACCTCCCTCGTGACTCACACCAGCCAGGGACAGTGATGGGTTTAATCAGGGAGCCTTGCGGACCTTCGTTGATGGATGAGAGGAGATCCCAGCCTCAGCTACATGAGCTCACAGGCACAGATGCTGCAAGCTGCTGTATAAGCATTTTGAGTTTGATTAACAGATTTATTTGATCTTGTTTCTCCATCAACTCGTTCCACAGGACCAGTGATTTTAAGTAGTGATATGGATGATACACAAAATGAATAAACGAATTCACCTTTAAAACAATATTTAACAAGGGGTAAAATACGGCTCAAGAATTCCTGCATCACAAAGTATCTATCAACATGGCCAATATCTTCTAAATGAAGCGTCACCACCATTGTCAGTGTGTTGAAAACTGTAACACAATGCGATTGCAAGAAGGAGAGGACAGCACCCCTCTACCATTAACTTTTATTTCAGGCAGTTAGTCCAGGAAAACCTTTCGATGCAAGCTGGGCATTGCTAGGTTTAGGGGTGTATTTTTGGAGCCCAAGCAAATCCAGGTATCCTGTGTTGCTTGAGCCGTGTCTTTGCTTCATGCCCGTCACCCAAACGTGAGTGCTGGTGTGGGCACAGTATCACAAGTGCAGTATAAATGTGGAGGTAAAGCTTTGTGTGATGATTTCATATTATCTTGTCATTAAAAATCTATAGGAAAAAGGATGAAATATTTGAAAGAACATGGATTCAGAGATAGGGAAGTCTGAGTCTGTTGTTTGTTTATGACTTAGAAAATCTACCTAATTCACAGGAGCTTTTGATTCCTTATCTGTAAGATAAGAATCATCACACCTCCTTATCAGGGTAACCTTGGCAGAATGTATAGAGTAATGCACATAGCAAAACATCTGGTACATATCAGACTCTAAGCAAATGGTAAATTTTATTATTTCATCATAAAAATAATCTTTCTTCAGATTTAATATAAAGGAAAGCATTCCTCAACTCTTTAGAGTCAACTAAAAATGAAATAGGTATGGAAGAATATTTTTCCTTTCATCTTGGGTACCGAGGAAACAAGTGACAGTTAATCTCTCAGATGCGGTGTGCCCCCATCAGTAGAGATGAGGGTACTGGGCTGAAAGTGGAGATGTGAAGTTTAGCACTGGCCATGCTGGGAGCCATCAGTGTCTCCTCAAGAGCCAAAGCAGAGCTCCAGGCCCCCGAGAACTAGTACAGAACCAGATACACTAAAAGCACTGAGCACAGGCTAGGCACCTGCGTGGCTCAGTTGGTCAAGTGTCTGCCTTTGGCTCAGGTCATGATCTCAGGGTTCTGGGATGGAGACGAGTGCCGTATCGGGCTCCCTGCTCTGAGGGGAGTTTGCTTCTCCCTCTCCCTTTGCCCCCCCCCACCTTCTCCTGTGTGCTCTCTCTCTCAAATAAATAAATAAAATCGTTGAAGAAAAAAAAATAGCCCTGAGCCAAGGATGCAGATGGTCACAGGCACAATGAGGTGGGAGAGCTGGATGACATTATTAAGAAATCTCTAACTTCAAACAGCATCATCTCCTTCTGTAGTGTAATATCTGGCATCATCCACTCCTGAGGGCCTGAACAGAACAAAAAGGCAGAGGCAGAGTGAATTTGCTCTCTTTGCTAAAGCCAAGACACCTGCCTTCTCCTGCCCCCTGACAGGGCTCTACTGGTTCTCCAGCCTTTGGATTCTGACCAGGACTTAAACACCATTGCCTTCCCTCCCCTGTGGAGTATATCTCTAGGTATCCTGTCAGTTCTGCTCACCTAGAGAACTCTGACTGGGAAGTGAGCACTGGACACGTTATGCAAATTGTGCAGATTTGATAACTAACCAAAGGCTGTGTTGGGGCTGGGATCTCAGAGTAGCCGAGGCCAAAATATGCCTCTCAGTGACTATCCTAATGTTGCCGAGGGGCCACCTGCTCTATTTCACTACAGTCACATTTTCTATCTCATGTCTGACCATCAGCAACAAACAAATATAGGCATAAATTGGTTAGAAATATATTTTCAAAATATGATGCTGAAAATATAAAGGCCACATTGAATTTGAACGTTGATGGTCATATTTCTGGACCCGTTATTATAATTATTTTAATTCTCCTTGTGTTCTCTGATTTCCCAAGTACTTCTTAGAATAACTGGACATGAAGGGGCACCCACTCAATGTTTCCTTGGCCAGCACCCGATATGCCACTGCCACTGTGCTGGAGGCCGAGACAGACAATAATGGCAAGAGAGCAGGTAAAACACTAGAATGATCACGAGGCTATGGGACCCACAACACGTCCTACTCCCTTCATCCATTCCCTGGGGACAGAGGTGATGTCAGACACTTCAGAGAGAGCAATACTAGCATCAAAAATATCCTTCCCTTTGTTTTGAGGGACAAAGAAGAGTGCTCCTGAAAATGAGGGCAGACAGAGGGAAGCAATGACTTTTATTTGCAGACTTTAACAGCAAATAGACGGACAAAGTTAAATAAATAAATAAATAAATAATAAATAAATGGCGGTGTTGAGCTGAGAAATACAGGATAACAGGATTCAGCGAAGAAGTATCTTGAGTTGTTCTAAATCTCTTGAACGTATTTAGCACCTCATGGCAATAGGAAGGAAGAAAAAAAAGCACTTATTAATTTGAAACAAACAAAAAAGCTGTGGAAGGAAGGCGACCCAGAAGGTCGGCAGATAAAGGCTGATTACAAGGAAAGTCTCTGACTTGGCAAGCGAGGCTGGCTTAGGGGCAAACCCATGGCTTGCACATATGCCAGGCTGTAGAAAAGTAACTGACTTCCACCCAACTGCTTCTAGAATGTTGCAGGAAGGCGCAGGTGGGAAAGTTATAAAGAACCAAGAAGGAGGGTTATTTCTTAAGAATATGAAACAAAGTTTCATGCAATAAAAAGCAAGCGCGTAGAGAGAGGAGTGGAAGGAAAGGATTCAGGTGTGTTATACACCAAGTCTGAGCCACTTCCAGCCACCCCACCACAGAAAGCAGTCTCCCATGTTTGCAAGTGACCTTACCAAGCATTCAATCCAGCATCACAGGAACTCATGCAAGGACCAGATGCACTTTACTTAGGGCTGATTCTTATGGGAACCAGGATATTTATCTAGTCTGGTGAGTGGGGGGATGTCATGAGAAGATCATATTCTAACACTAATCAACACAGATACACATGCTGGTTCTGATCACGGACAATTCACTTTCTGGATTTCAGCCTGAGATTCACCATCTGCCAATAAGACTAGTAAAATCTCTTCCATGGTTGCCTGACCATTGGGTAAGGTTAGTTAGGGAATATTAAGTGTAGTTACACATGAATCACTCAGCACTGGTCAGTTGTCCTCTCTCCTTTACAAGTGAGGGAGCGGAGTAGCAAAGAGAGACCAAGTTGCCTAGTGAAAGACAGACAAATGTGTTTCCCGCCAAACAAATGCTGCGTGTCTAGTAAATTATCAAAACTGCTGACCTGAAATTTTGGCTATATTTTATTTTTAAAAAATTAAAAAAAAAAAAAACAAACAAACACAGAAAATAAAGAAGAAATAAACCTAGGATGTAAATAGGGAAGGCTGTTAGGAGCGACCAGGCAGAGCTAAGGGAAGAGGGAGCTCAGAGCAAAATCTCACCCTTACTTTCTCATGGCTGAAAATTCAAAACCATCCCACATTTTTGTAAGAAAAGTTTTATTGGTTCTTTCAGAAAATGTAATTACGATTCCTTAGATATATCCAACATGAATTTAAACAACTGCTAATTTAAAATCTCAATAAATTAGGCACTAAAGACAAATTAAGGTCTTCATCTCAGCATCAAGGACCAGAAAACTTTTCTTTTTTTGCCCTCTCTCTCCTTTTTTTCTTTTATGCCCAGGATATAAGCATGTAGAAGGGCAAGCATGAAAGAACAAAACCTTAAAAACAAAACTCTATTGTATCCATTCTAGAAAACATTACTATAGATGTCTGCTCATACTTTTTTTTTTTCCTCCAGTGACTTACACTAACCTTTTATTTAGTGGGAGAGTAAATAACTATATGTGTCTAGGGCCAGAAGAATTTCCCTAACACATCTAAAAAGGTAACAGACTTGGAATTTCTCAGTTTATGAACCAAACAAATAGTGTGTTTACCATTTTATGGAAAAAAAGAAAAAGAAAAGTATAAAGAGATACATAGATATATGGATATAAGTGATATAGAGATGGAGAAAGATGTTGAGAGAGAGAGAGAGCCAGCCTACAAAATATCCCATAAGGGTTTTCTCAAAATATGAAAGGAAAATTAAGAGTGAGCTAAAACTCATCAATAAATCATAAGTATTAATAAAGCTGAGAAACCAGATTCTTTGGTAATAGTAGGGAAGCACCAGAGATAATAAAATCTGAGTCTGAGGGACCATAGTAAAGGAAAATGATTGAAGATTATAGTTTCTATGGGTTTCGAGGTTATCACCCGCTACCTGGCCAAGTCGTTTATTGTAACACTAAATGAACTATGTGAACATTGGCAAATGACTGCTCAGCAATTTCAATTAAATTTTAATAATATTATGCAGACTTTCTAACCATATTCTCGAAGGCTGATTACTAAAATTGCCCATAGGCAATGCAAAGATGCGTTGGATTGTAGAAAACTGCCTCTTTTTCCAAGGCCTTCTTATTCTAGCTCTTCCACACAATTCTGGGTGCTTAAACTTCATTTTCATTAATGGCACTACTACAACAGGTGATGAAATGAAGCATCCTAATATTTAGAAAGTACCAATTAATTAAAAACTGGAATTTGAATATATTCCAATGAACAGCTCCATGACAATCAGCCTTGTGGTTACTTGAAGCTTAGCCTTGGTCAGAGGGAGAATGAGGTGACACATAAGACAATATAATAAATCAGTAACAAATTGAAATTTTAAATTCAGTTTTTTCTGACCTTTCCATAGGGAATTGAACCAAGTAAGCAGCCAGTGCAGTCATTCTGGAAGTAGGTAGGGTAAAAATGAATCAACTAAATTTACATAGTAGACTCTGGGGTCACTCTAATCCTTGATTAATCATGGCTCTCTCCTATTCATTTGGTCTAATTTCTAGAGAAGTTCAAATAAAAACATCGAAGAACACAGTAGCTTTAGTAAAACAACAACCATCAGTTCTTAAAAAAATAGGACACCGTGCTTTCTGTCATATGGTTCTGTAGATTGCATATGGACAGAAATCTGATCCTAATTCCAGTAGTCCTTTGACATCGGTTTTCAGGATAAAGGGGAGGATATTACCACTCTGATAACTGCATGGTAACGGAGGCTCCAGAGAGAACAGAAAACTGAGCTGCACAATTGGAAACTCACATTTACATTATTTACATTTATTTCCCCCAAATGCCTCTGGCACCACAAATGCCTGGAATGAAGGGCCAGTCACTTACAGTTGAGGTGGAATCATTACTTTCAATTTCTGTTGTCAACCTCAAGAGGAGATTCCACTTAGGATGACTTGAGGGTGTCATTAGTTATTAACAGAGAGCTACAGGCCAACAAAAATCCGCAGAGGTTTCAGAGGTTGACTAATTCACCCCATCTCCTTCAATCTCTTCTCTCTTGCTTACCATGTGTCCAATGCTAAGCCTGGTGCCCGGCACAGAAAGAACTCGATAAAAATCATATAAGGAATGAGTGGACTCTGTCCTTCTCTGTGAGATCTGTTCAAGCCTCAACTAGTCAATCAGCAAACAAGATGTACAGCAATAGTATTTCCCCTTCTTGAACACATACAAGAAAGGACTCATGATTGTCTTTCATCTTCAAGTTGAGAGAATTTTTGCCCAATTCCTTCAACCCCTGTGCCCTCAAATCGCCATCTTTTGGCCTCAGTGATCCCTTGTTCCAAGCCTAGTTGTGTATAATAGGCCAACAGAGCTTCCTCTTGCGCTCATTGATTTTCAGGTTGAAAGAGATGATGTAGGTCATTGAAGCAATCCTTATTTTCCAAGTGAAAAATCGAGGCCCAGAGACACTGTATGAGGTTTTACAGGTTTACAGAAATATTGAAGAGTAAATTGAGAATCAGAATTTAAATCTCAATATATTGCTTTAAAATTAGTTAGGGGCGCCTGGGTGGTGGAGTAGTTAAGCGTCTGCCTTCGGCTCAGGGCATGATCCCAGGGTCCTGGGATCAAGCCCCACGTCAGGCTCCTCTGCTANGTCCTGGGATCAAGCCCCATGTCAGGCTCCTCTGCTATGAGCCTGCTTCTTCCTCTCCCACTCCCCCTGCTTGTGTTCCCTCTCTCACTGGCTGTCTCTACCTCTGTCAAATAAATAAATAAAATCTTTAAAAAAATAAATAAAATAAAATTAGTTAAATATCCTCTTTTATATGTGTAAATACACTAAGTTATATTTGTAATANTCTCTCACTGGCTGTCTCTATCTCTGTCAAATAAATAAATAAAATCTTTAAAAAAAATAAATAAAATAAAATTAAATATCCTCTTTTATATGTGTAAATACACTAAGTTATATTTGTAATGNCCTAGTTGTGTATAATAGGCCAACAGAGCTTCCTCTTGCGCTCATTGATTTTCAGGTTGAAAGAGATGATGTAGGTCATTGAAGCAATCCTTATTTTCCAAGTGAAAAATCGAGGCCCAGAGACACTGTATGAGGTTTTACAGGTTTACAGAAATATTGAAGAGTAAATTGAGAATCAGAATTTAAATCTCAATATATTGCTTTAAAATTAGTTAGGGGCGCCTGGGTGGTGCAGTCATTAAGCATCTGCCTTCGGCTCAGGGCATGATCCCAGGGTCCTGGGATCAAGCCCCATGTCAGGCTCCTCTGCTATGAGCCTGCTTCTTCCTCTCCCACTCCCCCTGCTTGTGTTCCCTCTCTCACTGGCTGTCTCTACCTCTGTCAAATAA